>NC_065598.1:149224555-149314048 GCF_024542745.1 Macaca thibetana thibetana
GGTCATCCCTCACACAGGCTCATCATTGGGATGCGTCCTGAACGCCCATCAAGCCCAAGCCCATGGCCCTTGTGATCCAGGTGAGGAAACTAAGGCCCAGAGAGGTGAATACCCTGCAGACTCTCAGTCCCAGTCTCTTCCCCTCACTCCCTGTGAGGCTCTCCGGCCTCATCGAGGTCCCATCAGGTGGGGAAAGATGCTGTTCCAGGTGCACACTGGTCTACAAGGCCAGAGCTTTCTGGAAGGGGGCAGTAAGTACCTCGGCTCTCTTTCTGGTAGGGGTGGGAGTCCTGAGAAGGCGGGAAGTGGCCCACTTGGTAACTCTGAGGTGCCATCAGGGCCCCCAGGAAGGAAGCTGGGTGTGTGCGCAAGTGTGAGGTAAGCTGGCCAGGGAGGAGGAAGGGACAGAGGAAGGCCACGTGGGTCCAGCCTGCCCCAGGGTGTCCCGCTTGCCCAGGCTGTGGGTCTGCCAGCCACTTGCCTGCTTTCAGTTTCTAGGTCATGCTGAGCTTGTTCCCAACTTGGGGCTCCGGGCATTTGCTCTTCCTTCTGTGTGGGTGCTCTCCAGGCCCTCCTCGTGGGATCTATGTGCTCTGGGGGGCTGGGGACACACGGCCCACGTGTATCTTCTGAAACACACGCCAGCCTGTGCTCTTGCTCGTCTGCTTACTTGCCATGGTTTCCTGGCCACAATAACACATAGGTCCCATGAGGAGGGCAGGGACTGGCTGTTGTGGCCCAGAAGTACCCAATCGCTGTCTGCTGAATGAATGGAGAATGGGCTGCTTTCCTGGAGCAGCACATTCTAGGATCGTGTGCCCTCAAGTGCCACCCTGCCTACCTCCCACATTGAGTGAGGCATCAAGAGCAGAAGGAGCCTGGGAGCGGGAGCTGTTCCAGGTGCTGCCTGAGCACACCACCTCCCACCTCCCCCTCCAGCAGGAAGAGGAAGAAACAAACCACGAGGCTCTTCAGAGACAGGACCCCTTGTCCCCTACCCACAGTGCTGGAGCTGGCACTTCCTATTTCTGCTTTGAAAGCCTCAGGTTGTCACTCTCAGAGCAGAAGAGAGCAAAGGGGAACCCTACTGATTTCAACAAAACAAAGTTGCCCAACCCCAAGCTGGCCACAGGCGAAGGCAGTGAAATGACACAATCAGCTTGGAAAAGCCTAAGGACCCTGGGCACTCTTTTCAAAAGCTGTCATTTGCTATACGAAATGCTGAGGTTCAGGGAAAGGAAAACACTTGCTCCAAGTCACACAGCAAGCTTGCATGCTCTCAATGAGGTGTCTAATAAGAGCTGAGGGCCTGGAGTCATAAGCCATCATTACGGTCTGAGTTGCTCTGTTGCAGTGTCCCTGTGGCAGCATGGGGTGGGGACGGGGAAAGGAGGAGAAAGCAACCTCAGTTACCTTCTCCTCCAGTCTGCTTCTTGGACTAAGGGCTTAACAGTCAGAGTCCTAGCTGTTAAGGTTTGTGGCCGATGAAGGTATGGCTCTTTTTATTTATTTATTTTTTTGAGATGGAGTCTCACTCACTCGGTCGCCCAGGATGGAGTGCAGTGGCGCCATCTCGGCTCACTGTAAACTCCACCTCCCGGGTTCAAGCGATTTTCCTGCCTCAGCCTCCCAAGTAGTTGGGATTACAGATGGGTGCCACCACACCTAGCTAATTTTTGTTATTTTTCTTTTTTTTTTTTTTTTGAGACGGAGTCACACTCTGTTACCCAGGCTGGAGCGCAGTGGTGCGATCTCTGCTCACTGCAAGCTCTGCCCCCTGGGTTCACGCCATTCTCCTGCCTCAGCCTCCCGAATAGTTGGGACTACAGGCGCCCGCCACCACGCCCGGCTAATTTTTTGTATATTTAGTAGAGACGGGATTTCACCGTGTTAGCCAGGATGGTCTCCATCTCCTGACCTCGTGATCCACCTGCCTTGGCCTCCCAAAGTGCTGGGGTTACAGGCGTGAGCCACTGCGCCCAGCCTTTTTCTTTTTGTTTTGAGATAGAGTCTCGCCCTGTAGCCAGGCTGGAGTGCAGTGGCACGATCTCAGCTCATTGCAACCTCTGACTCCCTGATTCAAGCGATTCTACTGCCTCAGCCTACTGAGTAGCTGGGACTACAGGCACGTACCACCACGCCCAGCTAATTTTTGTATTTTTAGTAGAGATGGGGTTTCACCATCTTGACCAGGATGGTCTCGATCTCTTGACCTTGTGATCCGCCTGCCTCGCCCTCCCAAAATGCTGGGATTACAGACGTGAGCCACCGCACCTGGCCAATTTTTGTATTTTTAGTAGAGACTGGGTTTTGCCATGTTGGCCAGGCTGGTCTCAAACTCCTGACCTCAGGTGATCCACCTGCCTCGGCCTCCCAAAGTGCTGGGATTGCAGGCGTGAGCCACCACGCCCGGCCAGGTATGGCTCTTCTGAGGGGACCAGGCTGAGGCTGGGGATAAGGCCAAGTCCAATCTACTGTGGGCTCCACCTGGGTACCTCTCCCGGGTCTCAGGCTTACGGGGAGTCAAAAGACAACGGCCCCTCCTTACTCTCCCACTGGCAGAGCCCTTCTCCCTCGGCTGCCTCATTCCTTTTTGGCTCTCCTTTTCTAAGTTCTGATCAGAAGTACAAAGGTGTCAAGGAGTAGGTTTGGCAAAGTGTGACAACGCGTTGTCTATGTGAACAAAGAACCACTGAGCTCATCCAGCACTGAGGGGCGCACAATGTGGCAGAGCTAACTAGTTTTGACAGAGCTCCTTCTCAAGTTACAAGGTAAGTTAATGGCAAAGGTGGTCATACAGTAGTGAGCAGACAGATTCTTGAGTGCATCCAGGGTTAAAAGTGAAAACTGAGACCACGTGTAATTTGAGATGAAGCCCTTGTTCCACCAGCCCCTGCATAGTCTCACTGCCCCATGGGACACAGGGGAGGGTGCTCTAGTCTGGGGTGATGGTTGTCCTAGGACCACCCCTCCTTCCCCTCCCACGGAAATCCTCATGCTATACTATTCTTTGGTCTTTCCTATGAGTGCAAAATGGCGGTTCCACAAGCTGGACAATTGGGGCCAGGTGGGGTGAGGCAGAGCTTCTTGGTAGGCTTTCGAAACTGAGGCAAAGAGATAGTGTTTAAAGAAAGGTTGAGTGGGCCGGGCGCGGTGGCTCACGCTTGTAATCCCTGCACTTTGGGAGGCCGAGGCGGGCGGATCACGAGGTCAGGAGATCGAGACCATTCTGGCTAACACGGTGAAACCCCGGCTCTACTAAAATACAAAAAATTAGCCGGGCGCGGTTGTGGGCGCCTGTAGTCCCAGCTACTCGGGAGGCTGAGGCAGGAGAATGGCGCGAACCCGGGAGGCGGAGCTTGCAGTGAGCCGAGATGGTGCCACTGCACTCCAGCCTGGGCGACAGAGTGAAGACTCCGCCTCAAAAAAAAAAAAAAAAAAAAAAAAAAAAAAAGAAAGGTTGAGTGTTTGTATTGACAGAACTTGAAGTGTTAGTGAAGAGGCAGAGATCAGGCCTCAGATCCTGCCTTTGGAACTCACTTGTTAAGGCATGAAGAGGTTTGAAATAAACCACAGAATGAATAGCATTCCCTGTTTTCCCCAAGAAGTCCATCTAGACAGTCCCTAAAGAGCCTGCAACTCCAGGACTAAGGGCTACATTCAGAGGCTAGGCACAGGGTTCGGAAATGTCCTGTGGCCAGGTGCAGTGGCTCACACCTGTAATCCCAGCACTTTTGGAGGCCGAGGCGGGCGGATCACTTAAGGTCAGGAGTTTGAGACCAGCCTGACCAACATGGTGAAACCCTGTCTCTACTAACAATACAAAAATTAGCCGGGTGTGGTGGTGCATGCTTGTAATCTCAGCTGTTCGGGGGGCTGAGGCAGGAGAATCGCTTGAATACAGGAGGCCGAGGTTGCAGTGAGCCAGTATTGGGCTACTGCACTCCATCCTGAGCGACCAGAGCGAATCTCCGTCTCCAAAAAAAAAAAAGAAATGTCTTGCAAGTGCACATGCACATCAGGTAGAGCTGGGATGATCCTGGCACACTAGCAGGAGCGGGAGGAGGAGCTCAACTTAGCAGAGCCTGTGTGGTCCTGCAACAATTAGTTGGAAAAGCTGAGGCATGGAGCAGGCACTTCCTGGCTTTTAAGACTGGGGCCTGGGAGAGACTCACCGATGCACCCATGATGATGAATATGTGTGTATCCGACTGATGGAAGGCATCGCCCTGGAACAGCTCTTCCCGCAGGATCCCGCACACCTGGGTCCGGCTCAGGGCCACCTGCTCTGCCATGACGCTGTCTGGTAGAAGAGAGGCTCGTTAACAAGGCAGAAGAACAGGAGAGCATTGAGAAGTTAGCCCTTTTCTTGAGAGTTCCTCTGGGGTCTCACCGGGATGACACCTGATCACCCAAGCCACTCCTTGTGAACGGCTGGGCATTGGGGAGTGCTTGATGGGTTAGAAACTGCTGGCTCTGGGCTCCAGCCACACTCTCCCAGGCAACCTTCATTCAGGGTGTACATTACAAAATTACCCAAAGCATTGGTGGATTCCGGCTAGAGCATAAATTCTGGACAACCAAGTAAAATCCTTGTGGGGCACGGAATTATGCGCCCAGGACCATTCATTCCCGACTGTAGCGGGAACTCCACAATGACCTGGACCAAGGGACATGATGCAGATGCCGGAGTTCAGCTCCAGCCCTCCCCTTGCCAAGCTGGGAGACCCCGGCCGGCAAGTCCCCTTCGCTCTCGGGGTCTCAGGGGCTCAAGAGAGGAGGTGCGGGGTATAAACGGATTGATTAAGACCCTCTCGAACAAACAGCGTGTGTTTTACCGCCGCGCGGCGCAGCGCCGGGCAGTACGCTCCTCCGGCTGCGCGGCGCCCGCCCGCCCGGTTACCTGCGCTTCGTCGCCGCCGCCCTCCGCGCTCGCAGCCCCGAAGTGTACGGCCGTTTCCGGGGGCTGAGCCCCGCCGGCCCATTTAATCTGCGGGGGCGGGGGCGGGGGCGGGCGCCTGGGCTGAGCTGACCCGCCTCAGGCGAGGCGTGCGGGGCGGGGCCTCGACCGCCATCCCTCGTGCGGGCGGGGCGGTGACAGGGCAGGTGCGCGCGCATCCCAGGCCAGCCCCGCCCCTCGGGCACCTGCGCTGGAGGCCGGCCCGCCGGCTGCCTGCCATACCCGCTGCCGCTGCTCCGCATCCCCAATGTCCGGCGGGTACGGGTGCAGCTCCGCGTAGTGCTCCCGCATCCCCATCGCCGCCCAGGCCAGGCCCCGCCCCTACTGTCCGGTTTTCCCGCCTGCCTCGGCGGCCTCCCGCACTCGCGGAGGGCTCCGCTTCCGCCGGCAGCGTGGCCACGCCTCCTCTGGGCTGTCCCTCGGCTCCTGGGCGGGGCCTTCTGGCGCGCCGCTCCCCCGGGAACCCTCGCCTGTTCGCGGGTCAAGCCGGCCCTATTGGGCAGTCTCTTCTTGACTCCTCCCCCGGAGAGGGCGGGGCGGCCGAGCGCCCCGAGGCTAGACGCCGCCGTCCGAGAGACGAGGGGGCGTGTAGGCCGTGACGCCCTGCAAAGTGGCCGGTGTGCTTATCATTACCGAGCTTCCGCGGGCCTGCAGAGCCTGGCTGACTCAGACTTCTCTCCGGAGCGGGATGCGGCCTTACCGCGACCTCGCACTTCTCGCCGGCTTCCCGTGTTCCCGGGGCGGGGCTTGTATGTTTTTACTTCCGGATCCCACAGCTATGACACCGGAAGCCGGAAGCGGGGATTTCGACAGCGGAGAAGGAAAGGGCGACCGCGGAACTGGAACTTTCTCGGAGCGCCGGGGCCCTACCTGCGTTCACAGTCCGCCGCTCCCACCCTTCTCACGTCTGACGGACTCTGCTGACAGGTGTGGTCCTTTTCCCTAAAGACAGGGTTCCATCGGTGGGTGTTCCGCCGCTTCCGAGACTCCCCCGGACGTTCAGGCTCCCCCATCTGTCTTGGGCCCCAGCCTGTTCCTGCCGCGCGCTTCTGGAGCACTGGCCAAGGCGGGCCGATTCAGGACCCAGGTTACTTGGGCGGCGAGCTGGACTGTTTCTGCTCCTCCCTTCTCTTCCACTGCGGGATCTGACCCTACTCCTTGTGCGAGGACTTCTCTAGTTCAGAGACATTTTCTGTTCTCCAAAGTTGACTGCGCTCGATCAGGGTCGTTAAATTCTTCGAAAATGCCTCAAATATAGTTTGGCAGCTAGGTATCTGATCTCATGTGCCTGTTTTCTCGTTTTGCAAGACAACATCTGCCTGTTCTCATACTGTTTCTGTGATCTGAGAATGAATGGGCTGTCCTGGCACATTAGAGGAATAGCACGGAGGTCACTATAGCTGGAGCAGAGTGAGGGAGGGGAGCATAGTTGGAGAGGAAGGGATGGGGTACCCGATGGTACAGGGCCTTGTAGGCCGTTGTAGGGAGGTTGACTTTTACGCAGAAGGCAACGGGGAGCCATGGTAGGGTTCTCAGTAGAGAAAGAATGTGATCGGAATTACGTCTTACACTGATCGTTCTAGCAGTGGTGGGGAGAACAGACCATAGTGGGCAAGGGTAAAAGAAGGGCGACCTATTAAGAGGTAATTGCAGTAATCCAGCTCAGAGACAGTGCTTTGAGCATTTTATTATTGAAAATTTCAAAAATGTACACAAGTAGAAAAATTAGTATAGTAAATCTTTTTAGTTTGTTTGTTTTTGAGAGATGGAGTCTCGCTGTGTCGCCCAGGCTTGAGTGCAGTGGCACGATCTCAGCTCACTGTAACCTCCTCCTCCTGGGTTCAAGCGATTCTTCTGCCTCAGCTTCCCAAGTAGCTGGGACTGCAGGCATGCGCCACTACGCCCAGCTATTTTTTGTATTTTTGGTAGAGACGGGGTTTCACTGTATGTTGGCCAGTGTGGTCTTGAACTCCTGACCTCAGGTGATCTGCCTGCCTCAGCCTCCCAAAGTGCTGGGATTACAGGTGTGAGCCACTGTGCTCGGCCAGTATAGTAAATCTTACATTCACAGCTCCCAACTTCAACAATTGAAGTTATCAACTTGTGACTAATTTTGTTTATACCCCTCGCAATTCTCTCCCATTATTATTTTTTTCTTTTTCTTTTCTTTCTTTCTTTTTTTTTTTTTTTTTGAGACAGATTCTCCCTCCGTAGCCAGGCTGGAGTGCAGTGGTGTGATCTCCACCCACTGCAACCTCCGTCTCCTGGGTTCAAGCGATTCTCCTGCCTCAGCCTCCCACATAGCTGGGACTACAGGCGTGCACCGCCACGCCCAGCTAATTTTTGTAGTTTTAGTAGAGATGGGGTTTCATCATGTTGGCCAGGATGGTCTTGATCTCTTGACCTTGTCATCTGCCTGCCTCGGCCTCCCAAAGTGCTGGGATTACAGGCATGAGCCACCGTGCCCGGCCTCTTTTTTTTTTTTTTTTTTTTTGGAGACCCAGTCTCACTCTGTCACCCAGGCTGGAGTGCAGTGGCATAATCTTGGCTCACTGCAACCTCCATGTCCCAGGTTCAAGCGATTCTCCTGCCTCAGACTCCCAAGTAGCTGGGATTACAGGCATGCACCATCACTCCCACCTATTTTTTTTTTTTTTTTTTTTTTTTTTTGTATTTTTAGTAAATACAGGGTTTCGCCATGTTGGCCAGGCTGGTCTCGAACTCCTGACCTCAAGTGATCCACCCGCCATGACCTCCCAAAGTGCTGGGATTACAGGTGTGAACCACCATGCCTGGCCACCATTATTATTTTCAATAACAGCTTGAGATATCATTAGCATATCACACAGTTCATCAATTTAAAGTGTACAATTCAATGGTTTGTGGTATGTGTATTCACAGAACATTTTCATCACCCCCCCAAAGAGACCCCATACCCTTTAGCTCAGCTTATCTTCCCCCCAGCCCTAAATGGCTCTCCCCAGTAACCATTAATCCACTTTATGTCTCTATGGATTTGCTTGTTATAAACATCTCATATAAATAGAATCATACAGTGTTTAGTTTTTTGTGACTTGTTTATTTCTCTTAGCATATTTGCAAGATTTGTTCATGTTATAGCATGTGGATGTACTAGATTTTGTTTATTCATAGTTGGTGGACATTTGGGTTGTTTCTACTCTCTGGCTGCTATGAGTAATGCTGCTACAAGCATTCATGTGGAGACATGTGTTTTCATTTCTCTCGGGTATATACCTAGGAGTTTTCCCATTATTTGGAGGTGAATTCAGACATCATCTTTAAATATTTAAGTGTGCCTCTCTCTAAGACAGGACTCTGAAAAACAACCACAATATCATTATGACACCTAAAATAGTTAATGTTAATTGCTTAGTGTGATCAGATGGGTCGGGGGATACATTTTGACAGGATTTCCAGATGGATTAGATGTGCTCTTTGTGTGTGTGTGTGTGTGTGTGTGTGTGTGTGTGTGTGAGAGACAGACAGAGAGAGAGAGAGGAGAGAGAGAGAGAGAGAGAGAATCAAAAAAGACTTGACAGCTGGAGGATGGATTTGCCATCAGCTGATAACAGAGGCGGCCTTGGGTAGATCTGAGTTTTGGGAACTGTCGGGGGTCTTAGAGAGGTTCGTTTTGAGAGGACTACTAGATAACCAAGTAGAAATGTTGAGATTGATAAATGAATGTGGAGTTTAGAAAAGAGGTCTAATTAAGCATCAAGATTGGAGTTCAAGGCATGAGACTGGATAGAATTCCTGCGGGAGCGAATGTAGTTACAGAGGAGAAGACGTCCTAGGACAGAGCCCTGGGGCACCCCAACATGAAGGGTGGGAACCCAGTGAGAGTGCCTGGGCGGGAGTAGCCAGCAAGATAGGGAGGAAACCAGGAGAAGGGGCTGTTCTGGAAGCCAAGGGTGGAGTGCAGTGGCGCAATCTCAGCTCACTGCAACCTCCACCTCCTGGGTTCAAGCAATTCTCCTGCTTTGGCCTCCCGAGTAGCTGGGACTACAGGCGCGTGTCATGTCACCACACCCTGCTAATTTTTTTTTTTTTTTTTTTTTTGAGACGGAGTCTTGCTTTGTCGCCTAGGCTGGAGTGCAGTGGCACAATCTCGGCTCACTGCCAGCTCCGCCTCCCGGGTTCACGCCATTCTCCTGCCTTAGCCTCCCGAGTAGCTGGGGCTACAGGCGCCCGCCTCCACGCCTGGCTAATTTTTTATATTTTTAGTAGAGACAGGGTTTCACCGTGTTAGCCAGGATGATCTCGATCTCCTGACCTCATGATCTGCCTGCCTCGGCCTCCCAAAGTGCTAGGATTACAGGCGTGAGCCACCGTGCCCGGCAATTTTTTTTTTTTTTTTTTTTTAGTAGAGGCAGGGTTTCACCATGTTAGCCAGGATGGTGTCTATCTCCTGACCTTGCGATCGGCCTGCCTCGGCCTCCCAAAGTGCTGGGATTACAGGCATGAGCCACCGCGCCCTGCCAGACATTTTAATCTCACAGTTCTGGAGACTAGAAGTCCAAAACCAAAGGGTTAGCAAGCCCACACCCTCAAAGGCTCTAAGAGGGCGATCCTCCCTTGACTCTCCCAAGCTTCTGATGGCCCCATTTATTCCTGGGCTTGTGGCTGCTTCACTCCAGTCTCCGAGGCAGTCCCGACATGGCCTCCTCCCCTTGCATCTCCCTCTGGCTTCTCTCTTCTGTCTCTCATAAAGACACTGGTTGTTGGATTTAGGGCCCAACCACGTCACCCAGAATGATCTCATCATGAGATCCTACATCTTCAAAGACCCTTTTCCTAAATCACATTTATATGTTCCAGGGGTTGGACCATGGACATGTCTTTTCGCGGGGCTACCATTCAGCCTACTACACTGGATGAGGGGCCGATACCCTCCACTTCTCCTGCTTGGAGGTGTGTAGGGAGTCAGGATTCCCAGCATACTGACATCTCCCTCCACAAACAGTCCTCTTGTGACTCTCCCACCTCTGGTGAAATTCATCTGTTTCCAGCCTGGAGATAGGCCTTTCCAAGTCCCACATGGGTGGTACAGCACCTCCCTTTGGAATGGGAGTATCTGCTGCCCCTTAGACTGAAAACCCACTTTAGCATCCTGATACACTAGGCGAATTATCAGCATTCTGTTTAAAATGTAGCCCCAGAACTCATAGGCTCGTTCTGGTGGGTAAGGATGTGGGTCTCCTGTGACTCCCCTGCTGCCTTTCTCTTTCAGCCCCTGCCCTGTTGGATGAGCAGGCACCTCTGGAAGAGCCAACTGTGTGAGATGGTGCAGCCCAGTGGTGGCCCGGCAGCAGATCAGGACGTGCTGGGTGAAGAGTCTCCTCTGGGGAAGCCAGCCATGCTGCACCTGCCTTCAGAGCAGGGCGCTCCTGAGACTCTCCAGCGCTGCCTGGAGGAGAATCAAGAGCTCCGAGGTGAGGAAAGAGTCAGGGGATCTGACCCTGCTGAGGGGAAGGCATCTTCTCCCCACCTGCACCTCTGTGTTTCCTGGGCCTGGGGTGGGGATGTGCTGCCTTCCCTCTTGGTTTCAGGAAGTAGACTCTGAGATGCAGATTAGCAGGGAGGAAGTTTAGAGTGCTCTCAGGACCAGTACTGGGAAGGGAAAGGAGGGACAGTGGAAGAAGCCGGGGTGGGCAGAGGGAGAAGCACGCTGCCGGGTAGGCTCCAGGACAGCCTTGTTGGACCTTACAGGGAGCTCTGGAGCTGGAATGAACCTTCCAGGTTGGACCAACATGTCCAGGCCTCTGTGTCCCTGCACTGAGCACTCGTGAAGTACTGTCCATCCTGGGACAGGGCAGAGTCGGCCCTGGGAAGAGGCGTGGTCTGCCCAGAGAGGGGGTAGGGCCTGTCCTGGAAATGGGCGGGGCATGCCCTGGTAGAGGGGCGTGGTCTGTCTTGGGAAGGAAGGTGTGCGGCCCCCACAGGCAACATTCCTCTGGGGCAGTCCCTGCGCACACCTCAGCGGAGGTGAAGGCTGACTTCCCACATTCAGCGGCTGGGACTGGGGAGTTCTCTCCTAGGCTGCCATCTGGGCGCCCCTCACCCTCGGTGCTGCTCAGCTCCAGGTCGTCGTGGGTTCAGGGCTCAGCTGCACGCTCCTGCCCGCGCCCTGGGCGTGATGGCACCCCCAGCCCCTGCCATTCTTCCCCCTCGCCTCCTCTCCCCACCATTGCTCTGCATTGCCCTGGGTTAGCCCAGGGGTGCCAGGTGGCTCCCCACCATACACTCTTGCCTTTCTGCTGCGGCGGCCTTCTAAACCGCCGGTCCCAGAGCTGCAGGGAGGGGCGGCACAGACTCCCCACGTGGCTCATTGTGTGTGGTGCGGCCTGTAGCCCCTTTTGCTTCACCCTTTGGTTCCTGCTGGGGACTCAGGCCAAAGTGTCCACCCCATCGTGGAGGACAACACCCCTTCCTTGCGGGAGTCATCCCTGAGCTGGCACCTCAGTTGTGTCTTCAGTTGGCTCTCCGTGTCCTGGCTGGCTGGCTGGCAGCTCCTGGGCGAGGTGGCATGTGCTGTGACTAGTAGAGGCCGCTATCATGGGCCCACTCCCCTGCCTTGTTTGCTGGACTGTGGTCCAAGATGTTATGTGGGGCTCTGTGCTGACAAGTCACATACTCTGTAGGCTTCAGAGAGTGGCTCTGGCTAACACCCTGTGGGAAGGGACAAGACCCATGCCTGGATGTGTCTCCTCTTCCTGTCACGGCAAATCACCTTTCCTTCCATGGAGGAAGGGGTCAGTGCAGTCAGCTTGCTGTCAAGGGGCTGCTTGGTCTGCTCGACAGCGAAGCTGAATTGAAGAGGCCCTGCTGGAGCACGGAGACCCAACACAACCTGCCTGCCCCAGGACAGGGTCCCCCACCTCAGTGCTGTCGGCACCTGGAGCTGGAGAATTCTCTTGTGCATTGTGGGTTGTGGAGCAGAGTCCCTGGCCTGTACCTGCTAGATGCCAGTAGCACCTGTCCTGTTGTGTCAGCTAACAATATCCCCAGATATTTATTGCAGAATGACCCCTGGGCGGATACAGTTGTCCCTGGTGAGACCCACTGTATTGAGATCTTCAGAGCACTGGTGCACAGAGAGGTGACAGCTAGCCTGAGGGCCTCTGCTCATCCCCAGGAGAGTGCTCTGTTGAGGGGGACTTGAGGGTGAGTGTTGCAGGCCAGCCGTGCTTCCCTTCCAGGCTGTGTGTTCAGCGCAGCAGCTTCCCCCGGGCTTCAGGGGCACAGGGAGGCCTCAAGGCTGTATTGACTCCCCTTGCTCTGCCTGACCTGAGCTTTGTGGGTGGCAAGTGAAACTTGTGTCAGGCCCTGGGCCAAGCCCCCAAGGGCCCAAAAGATGTCTGTCCCGCAAGATGTACATGCTTATGTTTATGGAGGAAGCTGTATTTAGAATGTTTAGGGGGAGATTCACAGAAGAAATTGCATGTCTCTAGTGTGCGACTCCACTTATGAGACATGTCCAGAAGAGGCCAATCTGCAGAGGCAGATGCAGATGAGGAGGGGCCTGGGGAGTGACTGCTAATGGGGTCCCGGAACTGTTCTGGAATTAGATAGTGCGGATGGTTGCGCAACCTGATGGACATGCTGAAAACTGCTGAATTAGTTAAAATGGTGAATTTGATGTCATGTGAATTTTACCTCAGTTCAAAACATTTTTTAAAAGACAAGTTGCCAGCCAGGTGCAGTGGCTCATGCCTGTAATCCCAGCACTTTGGGAGGCCGAGGCGGGGGTATCACCTGAGCTCAGGAGTTTGAGACCAGTTTGGCCAACATGGTGAAACCCCATCTCTACTACAAAAATTAGCCGGATGTGGTGGCAGACACCTGTAATCCCAGCTACTTGGGAGGCTGAGGCAGGGAGAATTGCTTGAATCTGGGAGGTGGAGGTCGCAGTCAGCCGAGATCGCACCACTGCACTCCAGCCTGGGCGACAGAGTGAGACTCTGTCTCAAAAAAAAAGACAAGTTGCAGATGAGCTGAGCTTTGGGCAGAGCCAGTGGGATTCTAATGGGGGTTGGATGTTGTGCTCATCAGCAAGCAACAGTTAGTTGGTTGAGGGTTTTGATCACGGGGTAGCTACTGCCTTCCCCATTTTATCCAGCTCTGTAGTTGCTATAAAGTTGCTAGAACCTTGGCATATCACTTATCAGTTTTGTCACTTCAGATGGCTCCTTCACTGCTTGGGGTGTCTCCTGGGTGTGGGGCTCTCCTTCCTGTGGCCTCTGCTGACTGCCTGGCAATGGCATATGCTCTGGTGAGGGGAGGACCAGCGGTTTTTCCTGTTTGTTTTCTGCTTTCTCGTTTAACCCTCCTCGTCTTGTAAGATGAATGTTGTTGTCTCTGTTCACTATGCAGATGAGGACTTTGAGTCTCAGAGACACCACTAACTTGCCTGGTCCAAGACTTCTGGGCCTCTCAGGCTGCAGCCATCAATGCTGCAGTGACGTTTGCCTGGGAGGCTGACCCTGGGAGTCTGCAGGCGTATTAGGACCCCCTGATCCAGAAGACAGCAGAGATGTAGGCCAGGAAGGACCACTACCGAGCATCTGAGGGCAGGCACACCTCAGACTGACCAGAATACAAATGAATTCGAGTCACTTACAAAGAAAGTGGCATAAGGCCAGGCACGGTGGCTCATGCCTATAATCCCAGCACGTTGGGAGGCCGAGGTGGGAGGATCACTTGAGACCAAGAATGTGAGACCAGCCTGGACAACATAGCAAGATCTTGCCTCTACAAAAGTAAAAATTCAAAAAAGTGGCATTTGACACTTTTTTTTTTTTTTAATTGAGATAGTTTCACTCTGTTCCCCAGGCTGGAGTGCAATGGTGTGATCTCGGCTCACTGCAACCTCCACCTCCCAGGTTCAAGTGATTCTCCTGCCTTAGCCTCCCAAGTAGCTGGGATTACAGGTGTGCGCCACCACGCCCAGCTAATTTTTGTATTTTTATTACAGACGAGGTTTCACCATGTTGGTCAAGCTGGTCTGTAGCTCCTGACCTCAGGTGATCCACCCACCTCAGCCTCCCAAAGTGCTGGGATTACAGGCATGAACCACTGTGCCTGGCCGACACATGCTATTAAGTGAAGCTGATGTGTTTGGTATTGTTTTCTTGTAGAAAGTGAGGGGCATTTGTGTAATGGATTTTGGAAGTGTTTAAAGAAACAAAAGGGAGTGTTGAGACGCCATCCACCCCTGAGAGAAGCTGCATTGGTATTATGGGGGGGAGGGGCACCAGGATGGGTGGCCCCACTTCTGGCCTCTGACTTCCTGAGCCTCAGGCCCATGTGGGCCCAGGCAGGGCCCAGCAGGCCGGGCTGCCCAGCTCCCCTCCACTATCCCCTCTGCCACCAGATGCCATCCGGCAGAGCAACCAGATGCTGCGAGAGCGCTGCGAGGAGCTTCTGCATTTCCAAGCCAGCCAGAGAGAGGAGAAGGAGTTCCTCATGTGCAAATTCCAAGAGGCCAGGAAACTGGTGGAGAGACTCAGCCTGGAGAAGCTCGACCTGAAGAGGCAGAAAGAGCAGGCTCTGCGGGAGGTAGAGCACCTGAAGAGATGCCAGCAGGTAGCCGGGGCAGGGCCAGGTTCTGAAAACCCATGGTGACGCCAGTGTTCCACGAGGGAACTCGTGGTCGGGGTCTCCCAAAGCACCCTGGGGCTCAGTGCTGTGCTGGGAGGGCTCAGAACTCAGAAAAGCCGTCACACTCTGAGTTCCGGTTTATTACAAGGAAAGGACACAGGTCACGGTGAGCGAAGGCTCAGGGTGCACAGGACAGGCTCCAGGAGAGACCAGGCGTGAGCTTCAGTGGCTCCTCGCCCAGGGCACAACAGGTGTTGTGCCGACAGCACCTGTTTCTTTCAGCAACAGTGTGGGACAGCATGCACGGAGTCGTAACTAGGGAAGCTCACCCCAGCCGTGGCGGCCAGGGTTTCCATGGGGGGTGGGCTGTGTAGGCGTGGAGCGCCTGTGTGGCCAACCCTGGTCACTCGGGCTACAGCCACCAGAGGTCCAGCTGTGTGGCCCAGGGCTCCCCCATAAATCGTGTGGTTAGCACAGACCCCCTGGTTTCAGGGCCTTTGTGTGTGGGCTTGGCTGATTGCAGGATCCTGGCGATGTTAGTCAGGAAGGGGCTGTGCTGCCTTTGAGGGGCAAGGTGGGGAGAAGTGGTGGAGAGGAAACTTGCTGGCGGGTACCTGGCACTTGCCACAGCCAGGTTCCGCTCCCCTGGGAAAAGGCGTGGATGGTGGGCTGTGCACGCCACTCCACTCAGGGCTTGGAGCGCCTGGCTTAAGGTGTTGATTTCCTGTGTGGGAAGTGGATGAGTTTTCTACAGCTGCCGTGACCAAGCACCACAGACTTCGGCGAGGCCGAAGCCCCAGAAACGTGTGGCCTCCCGGTTCCGGAGGCCTGGAGGCTGAGCTAGCGGTGGTGTCCCCAGGGTGGGCTCCCGGCCAGGGACATGAGGGAGCGGCCTTCCAGGCCTCTCCCCGGCGCTGGGGGCCCCCGGCGGCGCCTCTCCAGCCTCCGCCTCCGTCATCCCGTGGCCTTGTCCCCGCGGGCCTCTGTGCCTGTCCTCCTCTTTTGACAAGAACACCGGAGATACACAAAGATACACAAAAGCGGGCCTTTGTTCAAGCTGGGAAAAGAGATTTTCTTCAGAAACCCCCGCTCACGGGGGAGAGAGCTGAGCTCCGTTCCTGCCCCAGCAGAGGCGGCATGGCCTTGCGAAGGGAGGATGAGGGAGTCGGGAGGGGGCGAGTGGAGGCTCAGGTGAAAGATGACGGGGCAGCCAGCGTCCGTGCCACGAGGCCAGCCGTGTGTGGGAGCTGCCGGTGCTTACCAAGGTTGGGGTTCTTCCCTCCCGTGGAGACTGGGAGACCGGGCCCCGTGCCTCCTGAGGTTTCCATTTCCAAGGAGTGGCTGCGGGGCCCTCGGGAAAGACCCTGGGTTGTGGGTGCTACACAGATGTCTCAAAGGGACAGGCTAAGCCCTTGCTAGTAAATGCTGTAAGAAGGGGAGGTCAGGTGTTGGCCGGAACAGACAGTAAATGCTTTGGACAGCCCTGAGCGTTTCCAGACGGGAACTCACTCAAAAGGGGGCCGGGGCGTCCCAGGGGCGCGGCCTTAGGCTCCCAGAGGCCCCGTGAGGTGGTGGCCGGGTGTCTTCGTGCAGGGGTTTGAGTGGAGCGTGCCTGCCGAGACGTTCTGCAGTTCCCAGTGTTTAACAAAATTCAGTGTCCACTCTTTGATTTGCAAAAACTCTCCCATCCTAGCGGCCCCGGGTGTGGACTGGGGCCTGTGTTTACTTTGCCCTGTTCGTGCCTGACCTCCTTTTGCCCCAAGTCTCAGAGAGGCTGAGAGAGATCCCCTGCTGGGGCTGCAGCCGCAAGGCCACCGGGTTCAGCCCTCAAGGCCTGCTTGCCGGGGCAGTGACTAAGCCGTTGACAACCTCAAGGCAGCTTTGTGCTCCTTCGTCTCTTTGGGGATCTCTTTTGGCCCCATCTGTGTGTCTCACCCTGTGGCGGAGGGTTAAGGTGGGCAGCTGGGGAGGGTTGGGTGGCCCTTGGGCTCATGAGGCCCCAGGGCACCCAGGTTTGGGGGTGCCGAGGGCAGGAAAAAAGGCCTCATGGTGCGCAGGCCTCAGCCTCTTGCGGGTTGCCCCGGGGCTTGTGGATGGCAGGAGTGGGCCGCTGGGGAGAAGGCAGTGCTGACAGGAAGTGGCTTTTTCTCCTGCAGCAGATGGCTGAGGACAAGGCCTCTGTGAAAGCCCAGGTGACATCCTTGCTCGGGGAGCTGCAGGAGAGCCAGAGTCGCCTGGAGGCTGCCACTAAGGAATGCCAGACTCTGGAGGGTCGGTGAGTCGTGGGAGCCAGCTCCGGAGACCCCTTCCAGGGTTTCCAAAAGCATGAGGTGGGTTTAGGGGCTTCCAGGCTGCTCCTTGATGAGGCTAGACCGGGGCAGGCTGCGTAAACACGTTGGGGCAGGTGTCAGGAGAGGTCTGGGCCAGGCATCCGGGACCTGGGTCCCAGCCAGCTCTCCGCACTCTGTGACCCTTTGATGGAGTTTTGATTATTTCCTTAGGAGGCATTTTGGGGGCCCTGAGCCCACACCCACGGTGTCTAGTTCTCTGGAAGGACTTCTGGGACCGGTGCACGGTTGCCCGCGTGGCTGAGGTAGATGACAGTTTTGGAAAAGGGCACAGGGCAGGAGCCGCCAGGGCAGGAGCCGCGGGGGGAGTTGGAGAAGCCCTGTCCCAGCCTCCCACCGCCCTGCGAGCGGCACAGTGAGACGCGCCTCCCACACGGGCCATGTTCCTGCCCAGAGATGCCCACTAGACACTTGGCGCCCTGGGTGTTTACCGGGGACAGGTCCTGTGAGCGCCCTCTGCCAGGCAGGTACCTAAATCTCCGACTCCCAGCAACAGAGTGGGTGCTCATGGCAACCACGTTGTTCCTACAAATGGCGCAGGTGCAGGGACCGCCCTGACCACTAGGGAAAGTGTCACTGTGTCAAGGGAACTTTACCAGCCAAGGGCCAACCTTGCCAACCAGTGGCCTCAGGCCTGCTGGTTACTCTCTTTTGCAAAGGGGTCTTGGTTCTTGTGAGTGGGACCATTGGGTCAAAGGGCAGGGAGGTTTCCGTGGTTCTCATTCGGCCCTGCTTCTGCCCTCCAGACAGATGGATCAGCTGCCAGGGGGGCCCCGGCCACCCCAGCACAGTAGGCGGTCAGGGTGTACTTGGGGCAGCCGGCAGGGCAGAGGGGAGGGGAGCTCGACCCAGGCTCTGATGGGCAGAGGGAGCCCGTGCAGGGTGTGGGGGCAGCATGCGGGCAGGCGTGGAGGGGAGAGCCAAGAAGCAGAGTTGGGGTGACTAGAGAAGGGCCGTGTCTGCCTGTGGCCAGAGGGCACCCAGGACCTGCACAGAAGCACCCACCATCATCCCTGCAGTGAGGCTGTGTGGTGGGCTGAGGCCAGACCCTGGAAACTGGAGGTTAAGGGAGCTGTAGGGGGGCAGGTGTGGGAACTGAGCATCCGAGCAGGTGGTCTGGGACTCCAGCAGAGCTCTGGGCAGCACCAGGGATGGGGCTGAGTCCTAGTCGGCGTTGAGCTCAGTGCTTGCACGCCCAGGTGGGCAGTCTCTCACTTTTGGAACAACAGTCTCTCCTGACCCCTCCACTGAGACTTCTTTTGCTGGGGCCCCCAGCAACCCCCCATTGGAACTCCACAGGCAGTTCCAAGGGCTCCTCTCATCTGGCCCCAGCACTGCGGGATGCAGGTGACCCCATCCTTTTCTCGGACCACCCCCTTCCCCTGGCTTCCAGGTCTCCTTGGCATCTTGACCCTGTACTTGGTCACCTGCTGGGCCCCTACATTGAAGCAAACACGTCTCAAGCAAAGCTCCTCACCTGCTGCTCCCACCTGGCCCCCTGCAGTTGTCCTTGTGTCTGGTGACGGTGCCTCCACCCTGCTGCCTGGCTTCAGCTCACGGTCACAGAGTGTTCAGAGCCGACCCCCACCCCCCCGCCCATGCCCTGCGCATAGCCCCTCCTCTCCCCGTTTGTCCTCCCTGAGTCTGCTCTTTCCCTGTGCCAGGGCCCGGGCGGCCAGCGAGCAGGCGCGGCAGCTGGAGAGTGAGCGTGAGGCACTGCAGCAGCAGCACAGCGTGCAGGTGGACCAGCTGCGCATGCAGGGCCAGAGCGTGGAGGCCGCACTCCGCATGGAGCGCCAGGCTGCCTCGGAGGAGAAGTGAGTCAGCCGGGGCGGGGCCGCACCACGGGGTCTGTGGTTCTACACTTGATCTTAGCCAAAAGGCCGAGAAGTGTTGGGTCCATGGTTCTTTCTGCCTTCTGAGGAGTCCTTCAGATTCTGTCTATGGCTGCGGGCCCATTCTGTCCCTTAGCCTTGCTAACAGTAGAGGCGACTATGATGACACCCGGTTTGTCTTTGACACAATCATGCCCTCTGCTATCCAGACCACGTCTCACTGCCTGTCCACACGTGGCCTTTTTTGTAGTTTTTTTTCCTAGCCACTAGGTCATCAGGGGACTTGTCCTTTAAAACCCCATCTAGGCTGGGTGCCGTGGCTCACGCCTGTAATCCCAAACACTTTGGGAGGCCAAGGTGGGTGGATGGCTTAAGCCCAGGAGTTCAAGACCAGCCTGGGCAACAGAAAGACAACAAAAATACCCCAAGCCTCCCTTCTACCGGCATCCAATCTGGGACCTCAGGTTCCTGTCCTTGGCGTGCCTGTTGAGTCTCCTTTAGAACAGTTCCCCTGCCTTTCTGAGCTGTTTGTGAAGTTCACAGTTTTGAAGAGTGCAGGGTAGTTCCATTGTATTATTACTATTAATTATTATTATTACTATTACTATTGTTATTTTCAAGACAGGGTCTTGCTCTATCGTTCAGGCTGGAGTGCAGTCACATTATCTCAGCTTACTGTACCTTCTGCCTCTTGGGCTCAAGCGATCCTCCCAACTAGCCGGGACTATAGGCACAGGCCAGCACACCTGGCTAATTTTTGTATTTTTGGTAGAGGTGATGTTTTCCCATGTTGCCCAGGCTGGTCTTGAACTCCTGAGCTCAAGCGATCCTCCCGCCTTGGCTTCTCAAAACGTTGGGATTACGGGTGTGAGCCACCGCATCTGGCCGCGATTTTATTATAAACATTTTAAAATACTAGCTTTTAGGAAAACGACATTAACTGCCTGGTGACCAGTCCAGCGCTCTGCTTTAGAGCTGACAGCCTCAGGAGTCCTCACACAGCCTTGGAAGACCCCATTCCAGGCCTGTGATGCGAGGGAGGGAAGGGAGCGGGTAGAGTTGGAAGCAGGCAGGAACTGTGGCTGGACTGGGATGAGGTGGTTTCTCCAGCAAAAGCTCCTTTTCCTCAGGCGGAAGCTGGCCCAGTTGCAGGTGGCCTATCACCAGCTCTTCCAAGAATACGACAACCACATCAAGAGCAGCCTGGTGGGCAGCGAGCGGAAGCGAGTAAGTGCGGCTGCCGGGGCTCTAGGGCTGGCCTTGTCTCTTCCTCTCCCCGCTTCCCTGAACCTTGAGAATGGGCTTCTGGGAGGGACGCTTGACTTGCCTTAGACCTTTATCAGGCTGCAGCTGTGACAGCTCAGGGAAGCTGTGGGGAGATGGCAACCCCGGGATGTGGCTCTCAGGAGTGTGAGCAGGCCACCATAATAGGGGGCTGGACCAGAGCCTTGGGATGCTCCCTCTGTGGGGCTGGGGATATCTTGTCTCCATGGACATTCCCTCTTGCCAGCCATCGCCATCTAGGCACCTGGCTCAGCTTCCCCCAAGCCAAGGTAAGCCCGGCAACATTTCCACCCCAGTGTTGGTTGGGAGCCTTTTCCTAGTTTGTCCTCATCAGACCTAAGCTGGGTGCAGTTTGCTAGCGATCACGTTTTAGCAGGACACCATCAATCGTAAGTGTACCCAGAGGAGATTTATAAGGACAAAGCCTGAAGCCAGGTCACGTGGGGAAGAGTTAGCTACAAAACTGGCCACTTAATTTCTGGAGGGAAGCGTTGGTGGGGTGTGTCTGCGTGTGTCTCAGGGAGCTGGGGATGCCTGTGTGGGAGGAGTGCACCTCTGACCAGGTGGCAGAGTGGAAGGACTGAGGACTCTCAGCTTAGCTGTGCACGTGGCGGGCACAGGACCGGCTCGCTGTGAGTGGGTGTGGCCTGTGTCCTATGAAGGGTGGGAGGAAGGCTGTGCAGCTGGGGGTTCTGGGAAGGGAATGTCGGCCTGGCTGGAAGGTTGTGCCAGATGACCTCAGCGGCCTCTTCAGTCCTGAAAAAAACCTCAGCATCTCCTCCTCTGTCGTTTTGGGCCGTGACAGGACGCAGTCTTCTCCCTGTGCACGCTGAGATCCTGCAATGGGCCCTCAAATCAGGGGCTGGCATCACCCAGCTTGGTCAACCACGGCCACTCTTTCGTCCTTCTCAGTTCTTCTCAGCCAGCCTCGCCCCGGGCCGACGAGGCTCCGTCAGCTCCCCTTGCCCGTCTTTAGGGAATGCAGCTGGAAGATCTCAAGCAGCAGCTCCAGCAGGCCGAGGAGGCCCTGGTGGCCAAACAGGAGGTGATCGATAAGCTGAAGGAGGAGGCCGAGCAGCACAAGATTGTGATGGAGACCGTTCCGGTGCTGAAGGCCCAGGTGAGGGCCCTCCTCTCTGGCCCACCCTGGCACTGGGACCTGGAGTGCCTCTTTGGCGTCTCTTTTTTTTTTTTGCTTTTTGAGACGGAGTTTTGCTCTTGTTGTCCAGGCTGGAGTGCAGTGGCGCGATCTTGGCTCACTGCAACCTCTGCCTCCCGGGTTCAAACGATTCTTTTGCCTCAGCCTCCTGAGTAGCTGGGCTTACAGGCGCCTGCCACCACGCCCGTCTAATTTTTGTATTTTTAGTAGAGACAGGGTTTCACCGTGTTGGCCCGGCTGGTCTCGAACTTCTGGCCTCAGGTGATCTGCCCACCTCAGCCTTCCAAAGTTCTGGGATTACAGGCGTGAGCCACCGTGCCTGGCCTCTTTGGCATCATTTTGTAGTGGCCTTTCGTAAGCTTCTGAACCACTTGTGCTGCTGCTTAGACCTCTCGGTGAGCTTGGCGTTACTCGCCGGCGTGTCTGTTTCCTCTGCGCCGCTGGGGGCTCTGGGAGGGCAGCAGTGGGCTCTGCTTTGTTCCTATGGTGCGCGGCACAGTGCCTGGTGGGTGGCTGGCTTGTGGCGGGCACATCCCTTTCTGTTGGATTTGCCAGGCGGACATCTACAAGGCGGACTTCCAGGCTGAGAGGCAGGCTCGGGAGAAGCTGGCCGAGAAGAAGGAGCTCTTGCAGGAGCAGCTGGAGCAGCTGCAGAGGGAGTACAGCAAACTGAAGGCCAGCTGTCAGGAGTCGGCCAGGTGGGCCTCTGAGAACGTGCCCGTGTAAGCAGTGGGTGCGACACTGGGGGGTCGCCAGTGGTGACCGCAGGAGACGGATGGCTCCTGGTGTTCTGGGTTAGGGCTCACTGTGGTCCCTCTCCTCTCACCTGAGCTTCCAAGAGCTTCTTTGACACTAGTCCAGCCAAGGAGCTTTACAGAAACGCGTGCCTTGACTGGACGGTTTCTGTTTTCAAAGGATCGAGGACATGAGGAAGCGGCATGTTGAGGTCTCCCAGGCCCCCTTGCCCCCCGCCCCCGGTGAGTGAGTGAGCATTGGGCCTGTGGGAGGAGGTGGGTGGGGAGGGCAGGTGCTGCGCCGCGGGAGGTCACAGTTCGACCTTCCTGTCGCTCTCCGGAGACTTGACAGCGGGAGCTCGTATAGGCCACCCCATCGGTAGCCCACCCCCTTCCCCGAGGCTAAGGGAGGCGTGCCGTGGTATCGGCGGCTCCTGGTTTTACATGAGTGGCCTGTGAGACCAGGCCTGCCATTGACAGTCCTGCCAAGTCTCCGTCCCCTTCCATCCTCCCCTTCCCTCTGACTCTTCTCTTTTCCCAGCCTACCTCTCCTCTCCCCTGGCTCTGCCCAGCCAGAGGAGGAGCCCCCCTGAGGAGCCACCTGACTTCTGCTGTCCCAAGTGCCAGTATCAGGCCCCTGATATGGACACCCTGCAGATACATGTCATGGAGTGCATTGAGTAGGGCCGGCCAGTGCAAGGCCACTAGCTGCCGAGGACATGCCCAGGACCGTGCAGTCTGCGCTTTCCTCTCCCACCTGCCTAGCCCAGGATGAAGGGCTGGGTGACCACAACTGGGATGCCACCTGGACCCCCACCCAGGAGCTGGCCGCGGCGCCTTACGCTTCAGCTCTTGGTCCACTGGTCGCCTCTTTTAGGGTAGATGCGGCCCTGATCAGGCCTGACTCGCCGCTCTTTTTGTTCCCTTCTGTCTGCTTGAACCACTTGCCTCGGGCTAATCCCTCCCTCTTCCTCCACCCCGCACTGGGGAAGTCAAGAATGGGGGCCTGGGGCTCTCAGGGAGAACTGCTTCCCCTGGCAGAGCTGGGTGGCAGCTCTTCCTCCCAACGGACACCGACCCACCCACCGCTGTGCCCTGGGAGTGCTGCCCTCGTACCGTGCACACGGGTGCTCTCCTTTTGGGCTGCATGCTATTCCATTTTGCAGCCAGACCGATGTGTATTTAACCAGTCACTATTGATGGACATTTGGGTTGTTTCCAATGTTTTTGTTACCATAAATAATGGCGTAGTAAAAATCCTTGTGCATTAGTTGTGCGTATCTTTGGCATAGATTCTGAGAAGTGACACCACTGAGTATGGGCGATGGGGTAGATGGTACCTGAGCCCCTTCCTCCTTGGAGCTTGGTCTCCCGTCTCTCCCCACCCCCTATTTCCCTAGCCTTGCCAAGGAGGAGGTGGGAAAGCCCGTTTGGGTTTTTGTCATTCGCTAGGCCATGCAGTTCTCCGTCAAGTGTGAGCTTCAGCATCTTTTCTGAGACTTAAGGATGCTTTTTAGTTCTGCTTGTGAATGGGCTGCTCATATCATATGTATATATGTATGTATATGTGTATATATGTGTGTGTGTATATACATATATATATATATATATATATTTTTTTTTTTTTTTCTCCTTTTTTTTTTGAGACAGAGTTTTGCTCTTCTCACCCAGACTGGAGTGCAGTGGCGCAATCTCAGCTCACTGCAACCTCCGCCTCCTGGGTTCAAGCGATTCTCCTGCCTCAGCCTCCCTAGTAGCTGGGACTACAGGTGCCTGCCACCACGCTCGGCTAATTTCTGTATTTTTAGTAGAGACGGGGTTTCACCATATTGGCCAGGCTGGTCTCGAATTCCTGACCTCAGGTGATCCACCTGCCTTGGCCTCCCAAAGTGCTAAGATTACAGGTGTGAGCCACTGTGCCCGGCCAATTTTTGTATTTTTAGTAGAGACAGGGTTTCACCATGTTGGCCAGGCTGGTCTCAAACTCCTGACCTCAGGTGATCTGCCTGCCTCGGCCTCCCAAAGTGCTAGGATTACAGGCGTGAGGCACGGTGCCCCGCTGGGCTGCTCATATCTTTTATCCATTTGTCTACTGCGTTGTTGTCTTTTGTTGCTCAGCTTTTAGAAACTCTTTGTCCATGAGCAGGATTAGCTTTGTGCCTGTGATAGAAATTGCAGATATCTTTTCCTGCTTTGACCTTGCTACTAGTGTTTCTTTGTTTTTTGTTTTGAGACAAGGTCTCTGTCTGTCACCCAGGCGGGAGTGTAGTGGCACAATCAGAGCTCACCGCAGCCTTGATCTCCCGAGCTCCAGCAGTCCTCCTGCCTCGGCCTTGCGAGTAGCTGGGATCACAGGCGCGGGCCACCACACCCTGCTAAACTACTGTGCTTCTCGGCCTCGAAGTTTTTTTTTCTTTGTGTAGTCACATTTATCCATTTTTTTCCCCTTTTACTACTTTTGAGTTTGGAGTCGTCATGACCACCTCGTGGTCTGATGGAAGGATGCTTCACACACAAGCACTTTTCTTTTTCCAACACCGAAGCATGCTCTTGTCTTCACCAAGAGTGTTGCTGCTCAGTGTGACCAGTGGTGGCTGTTTCATCACATTCCAGAAGTTTGTGATGCCGTTTCCTACACTGGCCCCAATTATGAAGAACAGACGACTCTACTTGTTTTACAAGATTCTGGAAATTTCCTAGGATGTCAGAGCCCTGGGCATTAACCCTGCAATTGTAGCAAAGGAAACAAAGTTGGAAGTTGACTCCCCAGCACCCGGGCCTGCCTTCCTGCCCTCCTCCAAGCTGCCCTGGTTGGGAACGGGATGTTGTGAATCCACCCCGAGGCTTCCTCACAGGGCTTCTTCCTGCTATTTGACAGTGTGAGGCTGGCTAGAATTGGGGTATGAAGCCTTCTAAAAATTAACCTGGCCTGAGGGCTTTCTCAGCATCTGGGGGTGGGGTGTGGCGGGGAGTGATCTTTCCCCTTCTTCAAGCCAGGTGTCCATCAGATTGTACTTGGGAAACTGAAAGGCACAGACAGCTTCTCTGCTCACGGGTGCTGCACTTAATTCCTAATCTTGCAATTTTTCTACAAGAGCACTTTACATTTTTTTTTGGAGGGAGGGTGTATGAGTGGACTGTGGCTGCTGTAACAAAGCACTGCACACTTGGGGCTGAAAACAACAGAAACTCCTTCACAGTGTTGGAAGCCAGAGTCTGCAATCAAGTTGTCAGCAAGGCTGGTTTCGTTTCTTTTTCTTTCTTTCTTTCTTTTTTTTTTTTTTTTTGATAGAGTCTTGCTCTGACACCCAGGCTGGAGTGCAGTGGCGCCATCTCAGCTCACTGCAATTTCCGCCTCCAGGGTTCAAGCAATTCTTGTGCCTCAGCCTCCCGAGTAGCTGGGATTACAGGTGCCTGCCACCACATCCTGCAAGGCTGGTTTCCTCTGCAGGCGCCGAGAGAGTCATTTACGGGCCTCTGTCTCAGCCTCTGCTGGTTGCTTATAGAGCCATCACCCCAGTCTCTGCCTCTGTCATCACACAGTCTCTTCCTCTTCGTCTGTGTCTTCCCTTTTGTCTCATAAAGGACACCAGTCACTGGATGTAGGGCCCACATGGATAATCCAGGATGATCTCCTCATCTCGGCATTCTTTACATCTGGAAAGACCCTTTTCCCAAAGAAGGTCACACCCATGAGATATGCACGTATCTCTTCAGGGCCACCACACCACCCAGTATGGGGACATCCTCCAGAGCACACAGATGAGGGCAAATGCAGCAGCAGTGCCTGGGAGCTGGAAGAACCCACCGCCCTGCCTCCTTCCTCCTCTGGTAGCACGGTGTAGGGTTGACCGTATACCAGACACCAAGGATTTAAAACCATACCATTTGCCCGGAAGTAAGGCATTCGAAGGTTTTCCTTTTCGGCTTTACTTAGGTTGAGCTTCCAGAACAACTGGTCGGATTACTCTTGGGAGGGAACCAGCCTGCCTGCCCTATTGGCTGCGGCCCCTTGATGCACAAACCAGAACCCCGTTCCTCCTGGAGCTTGTGGCGTTCTCTGGTGTTTATGCGCGCTCCCCCTCCTGCCAACCAACGCACGAGAGCAGTGCGGGTGACCAGTAAGCACAGTGAGAAGGTGTTTCGCCCTCATCGGTAACTAAAACACCACCAAGTCCAACAGCAAGCAAAAAGTGATCTGAAAATGGCAACTGACGAAGCCCTAGGTGAGCGCTCTGCCGGCAAGGTGCAGGACAGAGGCCTTGCAATGCCGTCCCTTCCGAGGGGGCCATTTGCTGGGATGGAGCAAGCCCGTAGGCAGCGTCCTCAGCCCTGGTGTGTAACCCTAAGAGAGAGTCGGGCACTCACGATGACTCTGGCTTTGGGGAGGCGCTTCACTTCATCGTTTGTAGCTGCCAAAGGTCGGGGTAAGATAAGAGGCTGCATATGTAACGACGTGGCCCGGCACAGCTGGCATTTCGAACATCTCACACGCAACATGCCTTATAGCATGTTGGTGTGAACAGGCCAGGTGCCAAACTTACGGATAAAGCGTGACCCCAGTAGAGAAGTAAAAGCTCTGAGTGCACACCCTGCTAACATTTGGAGGGACGTGAGTAGCTGGGTGGCCAGTAATGAGAAGTTTCCCTTACATGTTAATATATTTCCTAAATGCTTATAATTTGCACGCATTCCTTTGATACACACAGAATACGTCTTCCCACACAGTCGCTCGGGTGTTAACGCAGCTTGGTTTTCTTCTGTGCCAGTGGCAGGGAAGAGCTCGCTGTTGACACGGCCACCCAGCAAGGCACGGGCAGGGGCTTACCGTGTCTCCTGGGGCTGCCGTGACCAAGCACCACAGACTTCGGCGAGGCCGAAGCCCCAGAAACGTGTGGCCTCCCGGTTCCGGAGGCCTGGAGGCTGAGCTAGCGGTGGTGTCCCCAGGGTGGGCTCCCGGCCAGGGACATGAGGGAGCGGCCTTCCAGGCCTCTCCCCGGCGCTGGGGGCCCCCGGCGGCGCCTCTCCAGCCTCCGCCTCCGTCATCCCGTGGCCTTGTCCCCGCGGGCCTCTGTGCCTGTCCTCCTCTTTTGACAAGAACACCGGAGATACACAAAGATACACAAAAGCGGGCCTTTGTTCAAGCTGGGAAAAGAGATTTTCTTCAGAAACCCCCGCTCACGGGGGAGAGAGCTGAGCTCCGTTCCCGCCCCAGCAGAGGCGGCATGGCCTTGCGAAGGGAGGATGAGGGAGTCAGGAGGGGGCGAGTGGAGGCTCAGGTGAAAGATGACGGGGCAGCCAGCGTCCGTGCCACGAGGCCAGCCGTGTGTGGGAGCTGCCGGTGCTTACCAAGGTTGGGATTCTTCCCTCCCGTGGAGACTGGGAGACCGGGCCCCGTGCCTCCTGAGGTTTCCATTTCCAAGGAGTGGCTGCGGGGCCCTCGGGAAAGACCCTGGGTTGTGGGTGCTACACAGATGTCTCAAAGGGACAGGCTAAGCCCTTGCTAGTAAATGCTGTAAGAAGGGGAGGTCAGGTGTTGGCCGGAACAGACAGTAAATGCTTTGGACAGCCCTGAGCGTTTCCAGACGGGAACTCACTCAAAAGGGGGCCGGGGCGTCCCAGGGGCGCGGCCTTAGGCTCCCAGAGGCCCCGTGAGGTGGTGGCCGGGTGTCTTCGTGCAGGGGTTTGAGTGGAGCGTGCCTGCCGAGACGTTCTGCAGTTCCTAGCACCATCATTTTCTCCTCCTCAGACCCCTTGGTTCTCCTCCCATGCCCCGGCAGCTGCTTCGCAGGCTCCTTGCTGGTTCCTTTGTCTCCGAGCTGAGTCCTGAATTCTCTTCCTCTCCTTGCTCTGACGCCCCCCCCTTCGTGACGTCGTCCATCTTCAAGGCATTGATGCTGATGACAGATTTCTATCTTCCAGTCCTGATCTGTTCCTTCATGAAAATGAGCCCAGTAGCCCGTCGAAGCCAGAACTGGACTTTTAGCCCCCACCCCCTGCCAACTCTGCCCTTTCCCTTATCCCCAGTTGCTTAAGCCAAAGTGGATTCCTCTTCCTCTCATGATCCAAACTCCTGAGTCCCTTCACCTTTTGCCTAGACTATCACGGCAACCTCATTGCTGCTTTCACAGTGGAGAGCGTGGGCTCCCTGTGATCTACTCTCCACACGGCAGCTGGTGTCATCTGGTAAACCCTTGCTGAAACCCTCCCATGCCCTTCAGTTGCCCTGGAAACCTGAACTCCATCCGCAGCCTGGCTCCCAGAGCCCCCACGCCACTGGCACTCACGTTATGTCCCTCTCCTGCTGGCCCGCTGCACCCAGCCGCACCACATGCTGGCCGTACCACATACACGCTGGCCAATTTTGGCCCTTCCTCGAACACACGGCGCTTGTACCTGTTGTCCTCTCATCTTTGCATGGCCGATTCCTTTTTCTCATTCAGCTCTAAGTTTAAATCTTCAACAGTTCTAAGTGGATCACCTTCTTCACCTTAAAGTCCTCATCCTAAATCACACTGCGCTGTTTTAACTCCCTGCTTGGCAGTCCAAATGGCCTCATTTATTCTGCTTTGTTTTCTCTCTCCTTCCACCAGAGGGAGAGCAGAGGCCTCCTCCAGCTCAGTCAGGCACCATCCCCCGGAACAGCGGTCCCCAACCTTTTTGGCACCGGGGACTGGTTTTGTGGAAGACAAATTTTCCACAGACGGGGGTGGGGTGACGGTTCAGGGATGAAACTGTTCCACTTCAGATCATCAGGCATTAGTTAGATGCTCATAAGGAGCACACAACCTAGATCCCTCATACACGCAGTTCACAATAGGGTTTGCGCTCCTGTGAGAATCTAAGGCTGCCGCTGATCTGACAGGAGGCAGAGCTCAGGCGGTCACGGGAGCAATGGGGAGCGGCTGTACATACAGATGAAGCTTCACTCGTGTGCCCGCCACTTGCCTCCTGCTCTGCAGCCCAGTTCTTAACAGGCCACAGACCCGCATCGGTCCCCGGCCGGGGGGTTGGGGACCTCTGCCCTAGAACGACGCTCAGCACAGCCAGACTCGGTACACATTTCTTGGTGGCCTGAGCTTGTCTTGAAGCTCCATCAGGATTTCTCGGTCAATATTTTTGTAGCCCCTACCCTGTCACCGTAAGTGGTGCTTGGTAGAAATGACTGTATTAATGTGATAGAGATAACACGGAAAACCCATGGTAGAGAGCATGGCGACTAACTTGGGGGGACTTCTTTTTGCCTTTTTTTTTTTTTTCATTTTTGCAGAGATGCAGATATTGTCATATTGCTGGGGCTGGTCTCAAACTCCTGGGTTCAAGCAATCCTTCCGCCTGTGCTTCCCTAAGTGTTGGGATTACAGGCCTGAGCCAGTGTGCCCTGCATGGGGGGACTTCTTATAAGCATTTTTATTTATTTATTTGGAATTCGGATGCATAGATCACGTTGACCTGATAATGTATGCGCAAGAGCACAGACTCTGGGGTCTTATGGACAAGCCCCACTCTGCCTCTTGCTTAATCTCTCTGAACCTTAGTTTCCTCATCTGTAAAAAGGGCAGAAATGCCATCCGTGTGCAGCAGAGTACTGATGAAAGGATGGATGCAATGCTCTTACAGCAGTGCCCGACCCAAGGCACAAGGAAAAACCACGAAAGCAATTCCAGTTTACACCACGCCCCAAATTGGATTTTCCATTCGACTATAATTCCTCCCAATAAGGGCTCAAAACGTTGTCTCAGGGAAGTCGATTGGTGGTTGGTTGCCCACGGCTGGAGGAGTTGGGGGAAAATGGGGAGCGACTGCTAATAGAGACAGGGTTTCCTTTTGGGATGTAGAGAATGTCCTGAAGCTGGTCATGCTGATGGTTGCACGTATCTATTAATATACTAAAAGCCATCCAATTGTACACTTTAGACATGTGAATTGTGTAGCGTGTGAATTAAACCTCAAGTTGTTATTTTTAAAATGCTGTCTAGGACACCTGTGCGCCTCCTGTAAGCTCCCATGAAAATGCACATGAAGCCGGGCACGGTGGCTCACGCCTGTAATCCCAGCACTTTGGGAGGCCAAGGCGGGCGGATCACAAGGTCAGGAGATCGAGACCACGGTGAAACCCCGTCTCTACTAAAAATACAAAAAATTAGCTGGGCGCGGTGGCGGGCGCCTGTAGTCCCAGCTACTCGGGAGGCTGAGGCAGGAGAATGGCGTGAACCCGGGAGGCGGAGCTTGCAGTGAGCCGAGATCGCGCCACTGCACTCCAGCCTGGGCGACAGAGCGAGACTCCGTCTCAAAAAAAAAAAAAAAGAAAATGCAAATGAAGACACAGAAGAAGATCAACATTGAACATTTACACCATCACCTAAAGCTATGTTTGACAGGTGACCTTTTTTTCCTTCCTTCCTTCCTTCCTTCTTTCCTTCCTTCCTTTCTTCCTTCTTTCCCTCTTCCTTATTCCTTTCTTCCTTCCTCCCTCCCTTCCTTCCTTCCCTCCTTCCTTTTTTCCTTATTCCTTCCTTCCTTCCTTCCCTCTCCTCCCTCCCTCCCTCCTTCCTTCCTTCCTTACGTTTTTAACAGTAGAGACAGGGTCTCACTGTGTTGCCCAGGCTGGACTTGAACTGCTGGAATCAAGTGATCCTCCCACCTTGGCCTCCCCAAATGCTGGGATTACAGGCTTGAGAACTGGCAGGGAGAATGGGCGACTGACTTTGTCTTGTGAAGCAGAGTGACCCTACTCTGTCCTTTCCTCAGAGGCTCAGGGTTGGTACCAACCAGGAAACTAGCAGCTGCTCTTGTACTGGGCCCAGGTTGCTTTCTCTATAGTCATTGAGAGGCAAACCCTCAAACAGAGAGTGTGTCAGCAGGGGGCAGGCAGCTGATGGATGTCATTGTACCCTTGGGGGAAGAGAACTCAGCAGGCAAAGGAAGTGGGGAGATCCAGGGATTCCATCGGTCGCGGTCGCGTTGGTTCTGAGTTTCGCAGGCCTGAGGGGAAGGGGTGGGATTTTCTTTCTGAGTCTAGGAGAGCCAAAGTCGATAAATGTGTGCTATAGCTGGAAATAAGTCTTCTCCCGCACCTAGTGGGCGGTGGCCAGGGTGGTCTGTCTGTCCATCCCCAAAAGCATTGCAAGACCTGCCATCCGTTTCTGGTGATGCTGGCTGATATTTCTGCTGAAAATAACTGCAAATGAAACAGTTTGAGACTGTTCAAAACAACTGAGAACCAGCAAGCGAGCAAAACCTGAGAGGAAGTGGGAATCCAAGAAGAAGTACGCCACTGAAGCTGCTTATTTCCCGAGGACGCTGGGTGACCTGGGCAAACTTGGGTTTTGGTTCTGGAGGCCGTCCAGGCAAGGGAGGCAGCAGGCAAGGACCAAAGCCTTTGTGAAGTGTGGAGAGTTGAAGAGCAGCCCTCACTGCATTAAGGAAACCCCACCCCAGCTCTGCAGACTGCGGGGAAGCAGGAGATGAAAGGAAAGGGAAAACACCCATCTGCAAAGTTGTGGCCAAGGGCCAGGTTCTGTGCAGACTCGCAGTCTAGGTTTTCCTGGTGGGGCCATTCAGTGGCCCTCAAGTCCTAAATTTGGTCTGAGGTGGTCCTGGGCCGACAGTACCCATATTAGTTTCCTAGGGCTGCCATAAGAAACGGTCACAAACTGGGGGGCCAAAAACAACAGAAATGGATTCTCCCGTGGTTCTGGAAGCTACAAGTCTGGAATCCAGCTGTCAGCAGGCTTGGTTCCTACCGGAGGCTTTGTGGGAGAATCTGTTCCATGCCTCTCTCGTAGCTCCGGGTGGTTTCCGGCAATCCTTGGCACTCTCTGTCTTGTAGAGGCACCGCTCCAATCTCTTTGCCTCCTTCTTCGTGGGGTCATCTTCCCAGTGTGTCTACCTCTCTCTCCTATGAGGACACTAGTCATATTTGATTAGCGCCCACCCCAATCTAGTATGACCTTAACTTGATTACATCTGCAAAGACCCTATTTCCAAATCGGGTCACATTCCCAGGCACCCAGGTGTTAGGACTTGAACATCCCTTTTTGGGGGACACAGTTCAACCCACAATGGTTATCCCAATGGATGTGTGGACTTGTGGGAGCCTAGGGTTGAGATGCAGTTCCATAAAAGTTCCTGAACGAGAGCGTGTCCTTTGCAGGAGCATGGATGGAGCTGGAGGCCATTATCCTTAGCAAACTAACGCAGGAACAGAAAACCAAATCCCACATGTTCTCACTTATAAGTGGGAGCTAAATGATGAGAACACACGGACACATAGAGGGGAATGAAGCACACTGGGGCCTTTTGCAGGGCAGAGGTTGGGAGGAGGGAGAGTATGAGGAAAAATGGCTCATGGTTACTAGGCTTAATACCTGGGTGATGAAATAATCTGTGCAACAAACCCCCATGACACACGCTTATCCGTATAACAAACCTGCACATGTACCCCTGAGCTCTTAAAATAAAAAGAGCGATATATTAATATAAGAACTTCAGGAGCACTGGGGAAAGAAGTTCTTAATGATAATGAGCAGTGCACATAAAAACTAAGCACACCCGGGGCAGGAAAGAGACCATGAGACTAAGAGTTCAGATGCTGGAGGCTGGGTGCAGCGGCTCACACCTGTAATCCCAGCACTTTGGGAGGCCGAGGTGGGCAGATCACAAGGTCAGGAGATCTAGACCAGCCTGGCCAATATGGTGAAACCCCGTCTCTACTAAAAATACAAAAATTAGCCACGCGTGGTGGTGGGCGCCTGTACTCCCAGCTACTCAGGAGGCTGAGGCAGGAGAATCACTTGAACTCGGGAGGTGGAGCTTGCAGTGAGCCGAGATGGCGCCACTGCACTCCAGCCTGGGCGACAGAGTGAGACTCAAAACAGATGCTGGAGCCACCACACAGATGACAGAACAACTGAACTTTAATAAATAAATAAATAAAAAATAAAAATAAACCCTTGAGAATATCTGCAGGGAATAGGGAATATATATATATTCAAAAAGTAACAGCTGTCTAACTTCGTATTTGTTCGTTTATTTATTTATTTGAGACAGGGTCTCACTCTGTCACCCAGGCTGGAGGGTAGTGGCACAATCACAGCTCATTGCAGCTTTGACCTCCCGGGCTCAAGCAATCCTCCCGCCTCAGCCTGTCGAGTAGCTGGGATTACAGGCGCGTACCATCACGCCCGGCTAATTTATTTTTATTTTTATTTTTATTTTTTTGCAGAGATGGGGTTTCGCTATGTTGTCTAGGCTGCTCTCGAACTCCTGGGCTCAAGCCATCCTCCCACCTTGGCCTGCCAAAGTGCTGGGATTACAGGCGTGATGAACTCAGTTTATTTTTCTCTTTCTAAAAACTACCTACTTGCTTTCTCTGTGCCCGGAAAAGCCTTCAAAGCAATGCTAATGCGTCGTAGCTGGCACCAAGACTGTGGACTGAAGTGCTCCTGCTGAAGGTAAATTTGAGACATGACCACAGCGTTTGTCAAGAGGACACTGCTGCCAACCAGTTTGAGTTGCCATTGGCTACGAATGGAGCATCAGAAGGAACAATGGCCCTTCCTGCCGGCTGCTCTGCCGGTCTTCCTTCCCGCCTCTCTTCCTCGATCCTGTCCTTCTCCCCATCTTCTTCCAAAAGCCCCTGGGATTGGGGGCCCACTCAAGGCAAGTGTGGAGGGCGGCTGGGGACCAGTGTGAAGCATGATCCTCCACTGAGCGCAGCAGTGTCCTGCACAAGGAAGTTTTGTGGAGTAAGGAAGGGAGTCGGCGAGGGTGACAGTGTCCTGGGGAGGGGTCAGGGGTCCAAGAGAGGAACGTGTGCCAAGTTGGGTGGTGACCTGATGGGCTCAGATGATTGATTGGCTTTGCAGTAAATATATGAATGATGTAGGGACCTGGCTTTCTCACCATTTGGAAAAGGAGTTGCAGATATGAAAAGGGAGAAGGCTTGAATGTGGGTTCGATTTGGAGTTGTTGGTGTGAACTCATTGATCTAGTCTGAATGTTTGTCCCCACCCAAATCTCATGTTAACTTGTAATCCCCAGGGCTGGAGGTGGGGCCTGGTAGGGGGTGTTTGGGTCACGGGGGTGGATCCCTCAGGAATGGCTTAGTGCCGTCTTCGTGATAGTGAGTTCTCGAGAGATCTTGTCATTTTAAAGTGGGTGGCATTCCCCCCTTCCCCCCACACACATTCTCATTCTCTCTCTCTCTCTCCCTCACTCGCTCCTGCTTTTGCCATGAGATACACAAGCTCTCGCTTTGCCTCCCACCACAAGTAGAAGCTTCCCGAGGCCTCTCTAGAAGCCGGGCAGATGCCAGCACTATGCTTCCTGCAGAGCCTGCAGAACCAAGAGCCCAGTAAATCTCTTTTCTGTATAAATTACCCAGTCTCAGGTATTTCTTTATAGCGGCACAAGAGTGGCCTAATACACTTATGGCTTTCAATGTACAGATAGGTATAGAAATAAACATAGCTGTAATGTAGGGCTGTGCATATGCATATGTCTCAGCTCCATCACTTAGAAGGCCTGGGACCATCTCAATAGCAGTGAGTCGACTTAGCGCCTGGGTCTCGATTTCTAAACAACAGTCTTGATTAAAAAGAACAGAGCTCATTAGAGAAATGACTGATTCCAGGGCCAGGGCAGAGAAAGTCCAAGATTAACTGGATCATCTTGTTGTCCCAGAAAAATAAGGAAGTGCTTAAAGAACAACGGAGACACATTTAGCTGGACTAAGACAGAGAGAGAGAGGACTAACATCAGAAACGAAAGTAGGCACGTTACTACTGACCTTGCAGAAATAAAAGTATGCATGAGAGCACGGAAACATATGACTTCCTTTAACTTCATTCTCCTCCTTTACTTCTGAGTTGGTCAAGAATTAGAAGCAAGAGTTTGGGAACACTTTGCTAAAAGGGTTTCTATTCACTGCTGCAGATATAGCTAAGCTATACATATATAGATATAAATGATAGAGATAGATAGAGATGATAGATAGATAGATAGATAGATAGGTAGGTAGGTAGGTAGGTAGATAGATAGATAGATAGATAGATAGATAGATAGATAGATAGAGACAGACAGACAGACAGAAGACCGGGTCTCACTTTGTCACCCAAGCTGGAGTGCAGTGGCGTGAACATGGCTTACCGCAGACTTGACTTCCTGGGCTCAATGCCATCTTCCTGCCTCAGCCTCCAGAGTAGCTGGAACCACAGGCGTGCGCCACCACGCCTGGCAAATTTTACAATTTTTTGTAGAGAGTAGGTACAGCCATGTTGCCCCGGCTGCTCTCGAACTCTTGAGCTCAAGCAATCTGCCCAGCTCAGCCTTCCAAATTGTTGGGATTACAGGCGTAAGCCACCATGCCCGGCCAATTGCAGCAATAATATTCTTTTGCAAAAAATTTGTTCACTGTTGGTACCGAAGAGCTGTTGAACATCCTATTACTGGACAGGAAGCATTTGTCATGGTACAGGCCAGGGTTTTCTGCCCCAATCAGGGTCTGATGTTAGGAGGTACATGGAGAGATGGGTAACCCTAACAGTGTCACCGTTTTCTTACTTTCCCCCAACAACTCATCTCATTTATTCATGTTTGTGTTTTGCAGACAATCGGAAATAACACGTCACAGTTACAAGCGCCATTACATATAGTGGTAGTTTTTCTGATCCTAGACAAAGACCACTTGAGTTTATTACAACCCCTATCAGCCATGGTACTTTGGGACAGTCACTCAGCCTCTCTTAGGTTTAGTTTCCACGTCTATGAATAGGATGACAATCATATTCTGCATGCTTGCTCTGAGGATAGAAAAGACCATTTCCCTTTTTTTAGAGTCAGGGTCTCGCTCTGTCGCCCAGGCTGGCGGGAGTGCAGTAGTGCGATCACGGCTCACTGGAGCCTCGACCTCCTGGACTCAAGTGTTCCTCCCACCTCAGCCTCCCGAGTAGCTGGGACCACAGGCATGAGCCACCGTGTCTGGCGGAAAAGACAGTTTTTATAATGACTTTTATCTCTTTTATTTCTTGACAAAACCATGTTTTTGTTCACTACTTCAAGGTGAATGATGTCCTTCCGGTTCCAAATCTAGTGTCTGATTTGAGTGCTAGCTAGCCACTGGATAGATGCTGGAGGAAAAACAACTGCTCTCTGATTTGATTTTATGCTTAAGCAGATTTTCTGGAAGCTTGCACACCTGTTATCTTTGAAAAAATAAATCGGTTATTGGTTAATTTTTTCCCCAAACAGTGATACAATGAGTTATGATTATAACATGACATACGTGTACCTCAAAATCATTGTGTAGTACAAATCACAAAACTTACAGGAAAAATGGGGTTGGGGCACAATACTCAAAACCTTTGTCAGTGACACATAAAAAAAGAAGATGGGAACCTAGTAACAATGGTAGTACAGTTCTATGCATGTTAAATGGCTAAAAAATACTTAAGTGCTGCAGCAAGTATGGCACCTCACCTTGAATAAGACCTGAAGTTTGCTTGTGGAAATGGCGGTGGAAGGGTTGCAGGCCATGAATTGGTGAAAGGAGGGTGTTCTGAAATTGGACAGAAAGTTGTAACACCAGATGCGGACTAGTGTGGCTTATACTACGTGTGCTGAGCCGAGGGAGTGGAGTAAGGTGGGAATCCCCTGGGAATTTAAGTAAACACTGATCAAAATGTTTGTTTAAAACCAATTCTCTTGTATTCATTACGTTGGCATTTAGGAATGAAGTGATGTTTCCAGGACCTATGTTGATTGAAAGACCAAAGATTTTGTACCTGTTGAGTCTACGTCTTTACAGTACAGTAAATTTGTAAACTCAGAAGAGTTTAAAGATTCAGTCAACAATTGGGTATTTAGCAAGGCACTCTGGGAAACAGAAAAACTATAAGACAGTCTCTGCCTCGGGGCGACCAACTACTTTTTAAAAATTTAACTGGAGTGTATATGAAAGAGGAAATGGAGGCGGCCTGGTGCAGTGTGGCTCACGCCTGTAATCCCCACACTTTGGGAAGCCGAGGTGGGAGGACCGCTTGTGTCCAGGAGTTTGAGACTAGCCTGGGCAACATAGTCAGATGCCATCTCTACAAACCATTTTAAAAAATGAGTCAGGCGTGGAGGTGCGCACCTATAGTCCCAGCTACTTGGGAGGCTGAGGTGGGAAGATGGGTTGAGCACGGGAAGTCAAGGCTGCAGTGAGCCGTGATTGCACCACTGCACTCTGACCTGGGTGACACAGTGAGACCTTGTCTCCAGAAAAAGAACAACAAAAGGAGGAAATGAAAATCTAGAAAAATATGTGAAATCTTTTCCTATCAGATGTTTCCCCCTAAGCTTTAATGATCCTATTTCAATAAAGGAAATATGGGAGAATATTGATGACTGGCAGCATGTAGTGGTTAAGAGCACCGGACTGGGAGCTGAAGAGTCTGTGATTCCCGAACTCCTGGGCTCAAGCGATCCTCCCACCTCGATCTCCCAAACTATTGGGACTATAGGCATGAGCCAACATGCATGGCCGAGTCTGTGATTCTTTACTGGAATTGAGTGACGTGTGTTTCCTTCTTAAATGACATTGTGAATTTCCAAGATCCTTGAAATCTCTTTGCATCTCTTTCCAATTTGCCATCACTATGCCTGAAGTTCAGCTGAAATGCTTATATTTCAGCTTAGACCATTACCTGTATTCTGATCAAATATGTTATGGCATCGAAGCTAATTTTGAGACATGGTCCCTAGGCCACGGGACCTAATGACCAGAGATGGAAGTCCATGTGCTGCTTCTGTCCCAAGGGAGATGAGTATCTGTTAGGGGCTCACTCGGGACTCTGTGCTGCTACCTGAGTGCGACGCAGATGCTGGAGACTTGAGAAGATATCACTGTAGACCCCAACCCTGTTATAGCTGATGAGGAAAAAAACTGAGACCATGTATTATTGCCCCCACAAAATGCATGTATTATATTGATAAGATGTGAACAATATATTATTCCTCACTATTCTGCAAGTTGCCTTTCCATTTTGTTGATCGTTACTGAATTCTTCCACCCTCAAAAAGGATTATATGAGAAGATTGTGAACAATTGTTTGCCAACACATTAGATAACCTAGATGAAGTGGACAAATTCCTAGAAATGTACAAACTATGAAAACTGACTCAGGAAGAAACAGATTTCATTTCCTTCAGATCTATACCCAGAAGTGGATAGCTGGATCATATGGTAGTTCTATTTTTAATTTTTTGATGGACATTCACAGGCCTGGAGGCCAAAGAGGCAAGAAAGGATTTTTGGACCCGGCCCAGGACCCTGCTGGCCTGCGCACCCTCGGGACACTGCTATCTGTGCCCCAGCTGCTCCAGCTTCAGCCATGTCTAAAAGGGCCCCAGATACACTTCCGGCTGCTGCTCCAGAGGGTGCAAGCTGTAAGCCTTGGTGGCTTCCATGTGGTGTTAAGCCTGCGGGTATGCAGAGGGCAAAAGTTGAGGCTTGGGAACCTCTGTGTACATTCAGAGGATGTATGGAAACACCTGAATGTCCAGGCAGAAGTCTGCTGCAGGGACGGAGCCCTCCTGGGGAAACTCAACTAGGGTAGTGCAGAAGGGAAACCTGGGGTTGGAGTCCCCACACAGAGTCCCCCCTGGGGCACTGCCTGGTGGAGCTGTGAGAAGGGGGCCACCGTCCTCCAGACCCCAGAATCGTAGATCCACCGGCAACTTGCATTATACTCCTGGAAAAGCTGCAGACACTCAACACCAGCCCAGGAAAGCAGCCGAGGGGGCTGTACCCTGCAGAGCCACAGAAGCGGAGGTGCCCAAGGCCTTGGGAGCCCACCCCTTGCATCAGTGTGGCCTGGATGTAAGACATGGAGTCAAAGGAGGTTATTTTGGAGCTTTAAGAATTAATGACGATTTTCTGCTGTGCCCGCCCACACATGTAGTTTCCTCCGCACGTGCGTGCCTTCCCTCCTTCCGGCCTTCAGGGTCCATGGCCACCATGGCGTATTAGGGGTAGCAGTGTCTGTGGCAGCATTGGCCTTTGCAGTGGTGGCAGCAGCACCAGGCTCTGCAGTGGCACCCACCGGCGGCTTAAGCCATGGCACTTCTCACAGCATTCAGCAGCAGCATTGCTGTAACTGACAAAGACACCTTCGAATTAAGCACATTCCTTGATTCCAGCAAAGCACTGCACCGTGACCAAGATGAGCTTCCTGAGCAGTGAGGTGTTGGTGGGGGCTTGATGTCCCCCTTTGACCAGTCAGGTTTGGGGACTGAAGAAAGCCTAGGTCTCTTAGATGACTACCTGGAGGTGGCCAGGCACTTCAAACCTCATGGGTTCTCCAGCGACAAGGCTAAGGCAGACTCCTCCGAATGGCTGCCTGTGGGTGGGTTGGTCAGTGCCTCCGACAATGGCAAGGAGGATGCTTTCTTTGGGACAGATTGGATGTTGAAGAAAACGGATCTGAAGGAGTTCGACTTTAATGCCCTGTTGGGTATAGATGACCTGGAAACCATGCCAGATGAGCTTCTGGCCACGTTGGATGACTCGTGTGATCTCTTTGTCCCCCTAGTCCAGGAGACTAATAAGGAGCCCCCTCAGACGGTGAACCCGATTTGCCATCTCCCAGAAAGGTGAACAAAACCCAACCAGGTTGCCCCCTTCACCTTCTTGCAACCTCTTCCCCTTTCCCCAGAGGTCCTGTCCTCCACTCTAGATTATTCCTGTAGTCTAGAGCTGGGAAGTGAAGCAGATATCTCTGAAGGAGATAGGAAGCCAGACTTCACTGCTTACATTTCCATGATCCCTCAGTGCATAAAGGAGGAAGTCACTCCCTCAGATAATGATAGTGGCATCTGTATGAGCCCAGAGTCCTATCTCAGCTCTCCCCAGCACATCCCCTCTACCTCCAGGGGCTCTCCGAGTAGGAGCCTGCCATCTCCAGGTGTCCTCTGTGGCTCTGCCTGTCCCAAACCTTATGACCCTCCTGGGGAGAAGATGGTAGCAGCACAAGTAAAGGGTGAGAAACTGGATAAGAAGCTGAAAAAATGGAGCAAAAACAGAACAGCAGGAACTAGGTATCACCAGAAGAAGAGGGTGGAGTAGGAGGTCCTCACTGGTGAGTGCAAAGCCCTGGAAAAGAAGAACGAGGCACTGAAAGAGAGGGCAGATTCCCTGGCCAAGGAGATCCAGTACATGAAAGATTCGATAGAAGAGGTCTGCAAGGCAAGAGGGAAGAAAAGGGTCCTCTAGTTGAGGGTAGTCAGGAGCATCAGTGTGCTTGTACACAGGAGTCTCACGCTATAGCTGTGTGTTTGAATAAATTATTTTGTAGTGGAAAAAAAAAAAAGAATTAGTGGCTGTCCTGTTGGGTTTTGGACTTGCATGGGGCCTGTAGCCCCTTTGTTTTGGCCGATGTCCCCCTTTTGGAAAGGGAGTCTTTACCCAATGCCTGTACCTCAATTGTATCTTGGAAGTAACTAACTTGTTTTTGATTTTACAGGCTCATGGGCAGAAGGGACTTGCCTTATCTCAGATGAGACTTTGGACTGTGGAGTTTCGAGTTAGTGCTGAAATGGGTTAAGACTTGGGGGACTGTTGAGAGGAGATGATTGTATTTTGCAATGTGAGAAGTACATGAGATTTGGGAGGGGGCAGGGGTGGAATGATATGGTTTGGATTTATGTCCCTGCCCAAATCTCATGTTGAATTGTAATCCCTAGTGTTGGAGGAAGGGCCTGGTGGGAGGTGATTGGATCATGGGCGTTGGTTTCTCCTTTGCTATTCTCATGATAGTGAGCTCTCACGAGATCTGGTTGTTTAAAAGTGTGTAGCATCTCCCCCTTCACTTTCTCTTTCTCCTTCTCTGGCCATATAAGATGTGACTCCTTTCTCTTTGCCTTCTGCTATGATTGTAACTTCCTTGAGGCCTCCCCAGCCATGCTTCCTGTAGAGCCTGCAGAACTGTGAGTCAATTAAACCTCTTTTCTTTATAAATTACTCAGTTTCAGGTAGTTCTTTATAGCAATGCGAGAACAGACTAGTACCGTCACTATTGATGAGAATGTTGAGCTATAGGTACTCTCATACATTACGGTGGAAGCGAAAATTGGCTCAAACCACTTGGAAAAACATGGCATTATCTAGTAAATTTCGAGATATGTATTGCCTGTGATACAGCAATTCCAAAAAGAAACTTGGACGTGTGCTTCAAGAGACCTGTACAAGTATGTTCATAGCCAAGGGATGGAAACTATCCAAATGCCTGCCCATCATCAGCAGAATGGATAAATTAGAGGACTAGGAAACTCTGCTGTAATGTAATAGGTAGTTTCCAAGAAATCCAATCACATACAATGTGAAACTGTGTTACTGTGGGGTTAATGAAGTGAACGAGGCAAGCCTACTGGACCATCCAAATCTGTCCTGATCCCGGCTGGAGTTTGATGCCATCTAGTGGCAGATGTTGCTCTGGCTGAAATATTGATGGAGGAGATTTCCGGCCCAGTGGCTGATTGAGACTTCCAGGACAGTGGCAGTATCTCCGGGAATCTCTCAATCAGTTAGGACTTCCTTTCTTGACTTGATCTGGTGATAATAGGCCGGGAAAATAATGGGGACCAGGAGACCCTCCCTCTGTCTTCCTGCTTCCTAAGACAGGGTCACGTGTACTTTACTCTCCCTTCCCTGACCTGTTGAAGGTAAGAACTTTAGCCTGCCTCTGTCTGAGAATGGGGACTGAGCAGAGGATGACAGGAAGGATGGCAATCACTAAGTGGGTTATGTCTCATTTTCAGCTATTCCAGGTGTAATTGTGTTACCAAGTTGTGTTCTCTGGTTTTTAAAATTCATCATTTAATGAAATATATGCAATGAAATACAGTAGTGAAAATAATGAACTGGAGGTACACGCAAGAGCTTGGGTGAATTTTTCTTTCCTGTAAGTAAAAACATTTTTAACTGATGTATGATAACTCCACATATTTATGGAGTATATGTGATATTTTGATACATGCAGACGCACACACTATGTAATGATCAAGTCGGGGTATTTAGGATATCCTCCACCACCTCAAGCATTTATCATTTCTTTTTTTGGGGAACATTTCCTATCTTTTAGCTATTTTGAAATATACAATAAATAGTCCCTCTACAGTGCTATCAAACACTAGAACTTACTCCTTCTATCCAACTATATGTTTGTCCCCAGTAACCTCCCCACCCTCCCCACCTTTCCCAGTCTCTGGTAACCATTATTCTGCTCTACCTCCAAAAGATCAACTTTTTTAGTTTCCACGTGAGTGTCAATATGCTTTTCCCAGGTGCAGAGGCTGCTGATTCCTGGATTTGGACGGTGGGGGAGAGTGGTTTGGATTGCAGTACCTCCCCCTTCCTCAGGGCTAGACCCTGTCCGGTCACCTCCTGTTGCCACAGGTGTGCCTGGCACAGACATCCAGCTCCCAGGGCCGTGCCGCCCTCACCCCTGCATGCCTCTAGAGGTACCTGTCCCGTGGATTTGACCCCCCTTCCGGACACACAAGTAGATCAGCACCCAGCAGACACAGGGTCATCTCCCAGCTCCCCACCAGGTAAGAGCGACCAGGACAGGGACTGATACTGCCGAATCCAGGAGCCAGGCCCAACCCAGCCTCAGGTCCAGCAGGTCCTGCCTGTCCACCTGCGCCGGGCCTAGAGCCCGGGAGCCCCTGGCTGCTGGGAGGCCACCCGCAACCCACCCCACACGCAGCTCCAGCTCCCCCACCAGGCGGGGCGACTAGGACAGGGACAGAGCCTGTTGAACCCAGGAGTGAGACCCGGCCCTGGGTCCCGCTGGGCCCTCCCGTCCACCTTGGGTGGACCTGGCACATGGGAGACCTTGGCTGGCAGGAGGTCACTCCCACCTGACATGCGGTTCCAGCTACCCCACCTGGCTGGGCGACCGGGACAGGGACGGAGGCTGCTGAACCCAGTTAGAGGCCTGGCCCCGGGGTCTGTCCTGGACGCTCCCCCAAGGACAGGCAGGATAGGCAGGGTCCGGGACGACGGCCGCACAGCCCCGGCCCTGTGTTCCCAGGCCCGCCTTGCTCCTCGATGTGAGGAAGACCAGGGAGACGGGACAGGCTGGGCCCCGCGGTACCGGACTACCTGCAGGGCTCCCGGGACAGGGGCCTGGTGGACTGCCGGCTTCTCAGGGGTGACGGGTCCAAGCTGGCATGGCGGCCACCTTCCGGCCCGGGCTCTCTTGGGGCGGGGCAGGGTTGGCGAGAACCAGTCATGTGCTCCGGGGCTCGCTCGGGGTCTCCCAGGGCCGGAAGTAGGGCCCCTGTGCGCAGGCGCCCTGAGGATCCCAGGCTGCCCCTGTCACGCCAGGGGGCGGAACTTCCTGCAGCCTCACTGCCTCCGCGTGCTTGTGGGCCCTGACTTTCTCTCTGAGCACACCACAGAGGCCCAGGAGCCATGCGGGCCGCAGGCCAGGGCACAGGGGGTGCGGCGGGCGATGCTGATGGCCCAGGGGGCCCTGGCGATCCTGGTGGCCCAGGGGGCTATGCTGGCGGTCCAGGAGAGGCGGGTGCTGCGAGCGGCGGAGGTACTCAGGGCATCGCGGCAGCAAGGGCCTCAGGGCCAGAAGGAGTCTCAGGGCCAGAAGGGGTCTCAGGGCCAGGAGGAGGCGTCCCTCGTGGGCCACGTGGCGGCCCGGCTTCACGGCTGAATGGATGCTGCAGATGCGGGACCAGGAGGCCGGACAGCCGCCTGCTTGAATTGTATCCTGTTCCGTTCTGTTCTGTTCTAGACAGTTCTCGTGGCGGGGTGGGGGCCGGGAGATGGGGAGGGCAGGGCCCGGTGGGGGAGGAGGCGGGGGAGATGTGAGTAAGGGGTTGGGTGGGGGTGGGGGTGGGAGTTGGGAGGTGGGGATACGGGAGGCCAGCTGTGAGGAGGGCAGCAGGTAAGGGCTGGGAGGTAGGGGGTGTGCAGGGTGGGGGAGAGGGGATGGGTGATGGGGTTAGGGGCACTGGGTCATGCAGGAAGGGGGGCAGGGGCCAGGAGATAGGGGGACCCGGGTGTAGGAGGGGATCAGGAGGTGGGGGGAAGGGGGCAAGATGGGAGCGGGTGGCGGGAGGTGGGGAGAGGGAGGGTTGGGTGACGAGGAGGGGGCCGGGTGATGCGACAGGGGGCAGGGTGGGGAGGGGCCTTGTAAGGGCATGGAGGAGTCACCTTGAGGTGCAGCAAAGGAAAGTGTGGAACCAAGACAGCTGAGTGGGATGTGCTACTGGGCCAGTGCCTGGGGAGACAGCCTGGGGGGGATGAGCTGGGCAATCGGGGGTGGGGGTGAGGAGTGGGGAAAGCTGACCTGGGGTAAGCAGCAGGCCGGAGGCACAGGCCACGTCCTAGGAGATGATGCCTTAACTGGGCCCCCACCAGCTACCTCACCATGCCTTTCCCGACACCCATGGAAGCAGAGCTGGCCCACAGGAGCCTGGCCCGGGATGCCCCACCGCTCCCCATGCCAGGGGTGCTTCTGAAGGAGTTCACCGTGTCTGGCAACATACTGACTATGTCAGTTCAGGACCAGGACAGGGACGGGGCCTGGGTGGGTGGCGTGCGCAGCGTGGCAGGGTGGGGGCTGGGATCCGCCTACACCCCACGGTCAGGTTTCTAGAGACCTGGGAACACCCCAGCACAGGGTCTCAGAACAGAGACCTCGTGCACCAGGCCCGCCACCACCCGAGGGAGCCCGGGGAGATGGGTGCAGAGGTGTCACCTTTAATGTAATGTTCTTCGCCTCTCACATTTAGCCGACTGATTGCTGCGGACCACCGCCAACTCCAGCTCTCCATCAGCTCCTGTCTCCAGCAGCTTTCCTTGTTGATGTGGATTACGCAGTGCTTTCTGCCTGTGTTTTTGGCTCGGCCTCCCTCAGGACAAAGGCGCTAAGCCCAGCCTGGTGCCCCTTCCTAGGTCGTGCCTCCTCCCCTAGGGGATGGTCCTTGCACGAGCGGCCACTTCATTGTGGGGGCCTGATTGTTTGTCGCTGGAGGAGGCCGGCTTACATGTTTGTTTCTGTAGAAAATAAAACTGAGCTACAATTCCGTGTCTGAGTCTCTTCTCGGCGAGCGAAGGCACCTTCAGACTTGCGTGCCCTTGTCCTCGGGTTGCAGGGGAGGCTCTGGGATTCAGAGATTGAAGTAGCACAAGGTAATGGAAGACAATTTGGGAAATGGGGGAAAATGAAAAGCCACTGGGTCCCGCCGTTCAGCTTTAAGTACTGTGGACATTTTAGAATACTTTCCTCAATATGCTTGCATTTATATGTTAAATATATGACAGTAGCATATATGATGTTTTTCCAGCTCAGCATTAAGTTTGTTCCCAAATTGTCTTCATTGAACATACGAGCTTTTTTACTTTGAAAAAATTCTTCAAAAACATGTACTTGAATAGGTGCATAAAACCAGCATTATCATTTCACTCTTAAGCATGTGATATGGGTCGGGCATGGTGGCCCACACCCGTATTCCCATCGCTGTGGGAGGCTTGAGGCGGGAGGATGACTTGAGACCTGGAGTCTGAAGCCACCCTGGGCCATATATTTATTTATATATATATATAAATATATATATAAATAAATATATATATTTATATATATAAATATATATAGACACATACGTATATATATGTGTGTGTATATATATACACGTGTGTGTGTGTATATATGTGTGTGTGTGTGTCTGTGTGTGTGTATACATATATATATACACATATATATATATATATACACACACATATATATATATATATATATATATATATTTAAAAATTAGGAGTGGAGGGTGTGGTGGCAGGCACCTGTAGTCCCAGTTACTCAGGAGGCTGAGGTGTGAGGTGGAAGGATGTGTTGAGTCCAAGAGCTGGATGCTGCAGTGAGCTATGAATGCACCCCTGAGCTCCAGCCTTGGTGACAGAGCGAGACCCTGTCTCTGAAATTATGATAACAGTAATTCAAATAATTTAAAATCTTTGTGTACACGCAATATAACCAAAACACAGGTTCATTCTCTCACCTCTTGGAGATCGAATTAACAAGAGCGATGTCTGCTACGAAGAAGCAGACTTTCTGCCATGCTTGGTTTAGGGGAAGACGTACAGGCTCCTGCCTTTAAGGGCTCTGCTTCCCTTTGTGGGCAGACAGCAGGGCCTTTTAAAGGGGGACTTGGCATGAATGGTAGGCAGGGGAGGGGGCAGGCTGCTGCGGGGTCTACGTGACATGCTGAGGTGCCTTGTCTGCTGCGCGGACATGCTGGCACCATCTTGGCCAGAGCTACATTGGAAAGGGGCTGTATGTCAAGCTGAAACAGACATATTCTTGAGCTGCGTTCCGGGATGCTCTTAAGTTGCTTGGAGACAACTTGATCCCTTTGAGTTTTGTTTTGGAATTTGCTCAGTGGGACCAGAGCATATTTTAATGTAAATTAATAGTATTAGTTGACAATCTCCAGTGCTTGGCAAGGCTGTAGTTGGAAACGAAGACTCATACGCTGTCAGTAGGAGTGGTGGTAACCTCTATCTGGACATTTATTTGGCATTTTCTATTGAGGGAAAGATGTACATACCCTTCCACCTGTAGGGAAAAGAAAGAAAGATCAGAGTGTTACTGTGTCTATGTAGAACAGGAAGACATAAGAAACTCCGTTTTGACCTGTACCCCGAAGGATTGTTTTGCCCTGAGATGCTGTTAATCTGTAACTTTGCCCCAACCTTGAGCTCACAGAAACATGTGTTGTATGGAATCAAGGTTTAAGGGATCTAGGGCTGTGCAAAGTGTGCCTTGTTAGTAAAATGTTTACAGGCAGTATGCTTGGGAAAAGTCATCGCCGTTCTCCATTCTCGATAAACCAGGGGCACAATGCACTGCGGAAAGCCTCAGGGACCTCTGCCCTGGAAGGCCGGGTATCGTCCAAGGTTTCTCCCCATGTGATAGCCTGAGATATGGCCTCGTGGGATGGGAAAGACCTGACCATCCCCAGCCCGACACCCGTGAAGGGTCTGTGCTGAGGAGGCAGGCCTCTTGCAGTTGAGATAAGAGGAAGGCCTCTGTCTCCTGCCTGCCCCTGGGAATGAAATGTCTCGGCATAAAACCCGATTGTACATTTGTTCTATTCTGAGATAGGAGAAAACCCGCCCTGTGGCGGGAGGCGAGACATGTTGGTGGCAGTGCCACTCTGTTACTGTTTACTCCACTGAGATGTTTGGGTGGAGAGAAGCATAAATCTGGCCTACATGCACATCTAGGCATAGTAACTTCCCCTGAACTTATTTGTGACACAGATTCCTTTGCTCACGTGTTTTCTTGCTGACCTTCTCCCCACTCTCACCCTGTTCTCCTGCCACATTCCCCTTACTGAGATAGTAAAAATAGTAATCGATAAATACTGAGGGAACTCAGAGACCGCTGCCCATGCGTGTCCTCCGTATGCTGAGCGCCGGTCTCCTGGGCCCACTGTTCTTTCTCTATACTTTGTGTCTTATTTCTTTCCTCAGTCTCTCGTCCCACCTGACGAGAAATACCCACAGGTGTGGAGGGGCTGGCCCCCTTCATCCACCCACCTTGAGGAATCCATCTGAGAAACTCCTGGACAGGCAAATGAGGTCGAAGACAGGTAAATGCGTCCAGACAACTTTGACCAGGCGCTGAGCCACCGGCCCCTGCAGACAACATCACGGGCACAAAAGCAGAAGCCCAGGGAGCAAAGATGAAGATCCAGGAGCACAGTAACTGTCAGGTAGGGACCTGCTGGCCCACTGAGTCTGGGAGCAATGCTACAGGCTCTGCAGGGAGACCCCTGGAGTGACCCGGGGCCTGTCTCCAGAGGGCGGCCCTTCCTTAACTGGAGCTGCCTCTTTCCCTCCTGCCCTAGGACGTAAACCTTGCTTGGCTGAAGTATTGAATTCACGGGGGATCTGACCCTGCTTCGCCCATGATGCTCATCTGTCCTCTGGGGTCTCATTCCCTGAGCTTCCCAGAGCGGCCTCCTTTGTTTGGCTCAGCTCTGTGTCTTCCTTCCCAAAGCTGTGTCTCCAGTGTGCTAGGCTTCCCCTCTCTTCCCTCAAGTGACCTCAAGGGCCCAGGAGGAAACACAAGAGGGCGGGAGGGCTCCCTGAGGTGGGGAGCAGACAGACAGCAGGTTCTCCTTCTGCCCTCCCTTGAAAGATGCCCCCAATTCACACCCACGCGGGCGCCGGCATGGCAAGGTGGGTGAGGAGGGGGAATGGGCGAGGCCTCAGGTGATCCTCCCACCTCGTTTTCTAGCATTAGCATATGGCATGGGGGAACAGCGTGGGGAGGTACATGGCTGTCAAAATGAGACTCAGGTTGGGGACATGACAATGATGAATGTGTCTGGGTCATGCAGCATACATGTGTGCTATGCACTCTCCGTATGACTGTGTGTGTGTGTGTGTGTGTGTGTGTGTGTGTGTGTGTGACTGCATATGCAGAGGCAATTGCAGGCGGCAGGGCCACCAGGATCCTGACAGTCCTCTCATGTGGCTGTGGGTGACAGTTACATTCTTCTCTATAGTTTTCTGTGTTGCTCGTTCGTTTTCCCTCCCGTGAAACTGTTTTATCTACAGAGTCAGAGGAAAAACAATAAAATACTTTTTTTTTTTTTTTTTTTTTTTTTTTTTGAGACGGGGTCTCGCTCTGTCACCCAGGCTGGAGTGCAGTGGCCGGATCTCAGCTCACTGCAAGCTCCGCCTCCCGGGTTCACGCCATTCTCCTGCCTCAGCCTCCCCAGTAGCTGGGACTACAGGCGCCCGCCACCTCGCCCGGCTAGTTTTTTGTATTTTTTAGTAGAGACGGGGTTTCACCGGGTTAGCCAGGATGGTCTCGATCTCCTGACCTTGTGATCCACCCGTCTCGGCCTCCCAAAGTGCTGGGATTACAGGCTTGAGCCACCGCGCCCGGCCAAAATACTTTTTTTTTAAAGATGAGATCTCACTTTGTTGTCTAGGCTATGAGGGATTATAACTCACTGTAGCTTTGAACTCCTGGCCTCAAGCAATCCTCCCACCTTGGCCTCCCAAAGTACTGGGATTACAGGAGTGAGCCTAGGATACGAAATGTCTTTCATAGATCGAAGGCTATTCAGGTTTTCTACTTCTCTTGAGCAAGTTTTGGTTATCTGAGTCATTCAAGGAATTTGTCCATTTCATCGAAATTGGCAAATTTATTTCCAAATATTGTTCCTAATATTTCCTGGTTATTCTTTTTTCAGTTTTATTGGTATTTCAAAAAGCATTCAGGTTCGTGGATTTTTCTCTATTGTTTGTTCATTTTACAGTTTTAAATTTCTGCTCTTATCTTTATTATTTCTTTCCTATTAGAAATTTAGATGTTTCAAATTTATTTGTTTTTAAAATTGGCATGTAAAATTGTATGTATTTACCATATACATTGAGATGGGTTTTTATAGCTTTTATTTCTTTAATTGACACATACCAGTTCTACATATGTATTGGGTACATAGTGAAGTTTTGATACATATAATGTAGAGTGAACAGATCAACGTAATTAGCATATCCATCATCTCAAACATTTATCATTTCTTTGTGTTGGGAATATTCAATATCCTCATTCTAGCTGTTTGAAACTATATAATAGATTATTGTTAACTCTAGCCATTCTACAATGGTATAGAACACTAGAACTTATTCCTCCTATCTAGCTATAATGTTGTATCCTTTAACAAATGTCTCCATATCCCTTCCTTCCCCTCCCCATCCCAGCCTCTAGTATCTTCCGTTTTACCTTCGTAAGACCAACTCTTTTTAGCTTCTGCATATGAACGAGAACATGCAGAGTTTAACGTTCTGTTCCTGGCTTACTTCACTTAACAAAATGTCCTTCAGTTCCATCCATGTTGTCACAAATGACAAGATTTCATTCTTTTCATGGCCGATAGTATTCCATTGTGTATATACACCACATATTCTTTATCCATTCACTTGTGGTTGGACCCTTGTGTTGATTCCAATCCTTGGCTATTGTGAATAATGCTGCAATAAACATAGGGGTGCAGCTGTCTCTTCAATACATTGATTTCCTTTTCTCTGGATAAATTCCCAGTAGTGGGATTGCTGGACCGTAGGGTCGTTCTATGTTTAGAGTTTTGAGGAACCTCCATACCATTCTCCACAGTGGCTGTACTACTTTACAATCCCATGAGCAGTATGTAACAGTTCCCTTTCCTTTGCATCTTTCTCAGCATTTGTTATCTCTAGTCTTCTTGATACTGGTCATCCTAACTGGGGTGAGGTGATACCTTATTGTGGTTTGATTGTCACTTCCCTGCTGATGTTTGATGGTAGCCACGTTTTCATTTATTTGTTGGCCATATGTATGTCTCTTTTTGAGAAATGCCCGTTCAGATCATTTGCCCAGTTTTCTTTTTATTAATTTTTTTTTTTTTTTTTTTTTTGAGAGGAAGTGTCGCCCTGTCGCCCACGCTGGAGTGCAGCGGTGGGATCTCAACTCAATGCAACCTCCGCCTCCCAGGTTCTAGCGATTCTCCTGCCCCGGCCTCCCGAGTAGCTGGGATTACAGGCACCCGTCACCAAGCCCAGCTGATTTTTGTATTTTAGTAGACACGGGGTTTCACCATGTTGGCTAGGCTGGTCTGGAACTCCTGACCTCCAGTGATCCGCCCACCTCAGCCTCCCAAAGTGCTGGGATTACAGGCTTGAGCCACCGCGCCCGGCCACATTTCTTTATAAAGTTTTGTAAATGTATAGCTACAATTTAATACCAAAATGGAAATAATTGTGGTTTTATTACATGAATGATAATCTTTCACCCCTGGGTTTTATGAAGAGGAAAGGTTTTATGCAAAACAATGTGTCTCCATTCCTAATTGTTTTAAACACTTTAGGAGGGATTGGATTATATAGATTGGTTGTGTGATAAAGGAGATATTTTAATTATCATTTATCTTTTTGTATTGCGAGAAATTTCTTGTTCGTGAATCAGATTTTGCTGTATGTAATAGAAAGCATCCCAGGTGGCTGTCTGAAATGGCTATCGGTACATTTCTTGAAAAAAAAAAAAAAAAAAAAAAAGATTCCTGAAGCCTTTAAGTACTGCCACTTTCAGTCAAACTTTAAAACTGTTAGCAGTTTCAAAGTGCTCAGGAGGTGTGTGCAAAGACAGGTTTAATGGAGCTTGCACAGGTTGCTTTTTCCTTTGAACCTTTGAAAAAATTTACTCTTCACATTTTCTGACTCGAAAATTATTGAATCTTGTTGAACAAAACTTTTACATATTGAGATACTGTTTCCTTTTCATGGCAGAATTCTTTATAAGAGTTCGTTTGTTGAAAACCAGGGATCCTTTTGAATACCACAGCCTTAGTTCAATGTTGCTTTTTAATATATGGAAAATAGTTTTAAAACCAAATAGGAGTAATAGTGAATTATGAGGAACAACATAGACTTACAAATTCCAAAAATACTAACCTGGTGTCATAAGCTTGTATGATGCAATACATAATAATACTCTCACTTGAGAAGCTGTGATTGAGTACCCAGGCTAAGACTTTGCCCCTGTCTCAAACGCTAATCGCTTGGAGGGAGAACACAGCTGACTGCTGTCTCCCTGAATACGTTTGACAGAGACTGTCCAGTTGGGGTTTCTGGCAGCTGAGACATCCAGGCAAGTTCCGACTTATGCGGGAAGGCCAGCACCGGGGCGCTGTCCCAGGAGGCATGGGGCCGCTGGTCACCAGGGCGGGGAAGGAGAGAAGCGTGAACACAACCCTTGCACACGATGACGCTGCTGTAAACGTGTACACCACAGGCTGTGGCTCGGCACGGGCTATCCGGTTCCCTGGAGGGCCAAGTGGCAGATACTCAAGCTGAGCGTGAAGAGATCTATCTAGGTCCCAGCGGAAAGAAGCGGGCCAGACCCCACTCCCAATTCAGTGCCTCCCTTTTGCCTGTCCCCTAAGCCTTCTCTCCAGCCCAAGAGAAAGTGGCAACTGGTCTGGAGGAGCCCTAGGCCCTACCCTGCTGGTTCTGCTACCAGCCCAGCACCTGTTGATGCCAAAGCTGGTGTGTGTCACGCCCCCTCACCAGCACTGTAGACACAATGACTCGGCCAGTTGATAGTAGCCAACCTTCATCCTCAGCTATGCCAGAACCGGCATCCTTTAGCATCATGAAAATGGACAGTGAGACTGAGATATCACCACATCATACTTGCCACAGTGAGATGCCATCAAATACTTAGTAGAAGGGCTAACATGAGAAAGACTGACCGTGCCAAGTGTTGGGGGAAATGGTAGAAAGAACCGAACTGTTGGAGATGTGTCCGAGGCTTCTTGTCACTTCCACAAGAGTCCTACAAGAGGAAGATGAACTTGGACTAGAGCTAGGAGTCTGCAAGCCAGAGCTGGGAGGGGATGCACTTCTGAGAGCGTTGCTTTCCTCCTCCTGAGACCTGAAGTCTTTGTTGAATGAGAACCTGAACATTTGGAACCTTACAGGCTGAGAAAGCTAACTACTTCTAAAGCTCCAACTGCAGCCATTTGCGCAGGTGCCCTGGAATCAGCATCCTGAGGAGGCGATACAGACTTTAGGAGCCAGTCAAGTAGTTAAGATCAGCACTTCAGAAGTGAGACAGCCCAAGCCCCATTCATGAGGGATTCACCCCCATGACCCAAAATCGAGCTGGCACTTCACATGGTGAAAACAGGAGGGAGGGAGGGAGGGAGGGAGAGAGAGAGAGAGAGAGAGAAAGAGAGAAGAGAGAGAGAGACAGTGGGGGAGGACGTGCCACACACTTTTATTTATTTGTTCATTTCTTTGAGACAGGGTCTCACTCTGTCGCTCAGGCTGGAACACAGTGGTGTGATCACGGTTCAGTGCAGCCTCAACCTCCCTGGCTCAAGCATTCCTCCCACCTCTGCATCCAGAGTTGTTGAGACCAGAGGTGTGTGTCACCACGCCCAGCTAACTTTTGTGTTTTTTGTTGAGACGGGGTTTCGCCATGATGCCCAGGCTAGTCTCAAACTCCTGGGCTCAAGCGATCCACCCACCTTGGACTCCCAAAGTGCTGGGATGACAGGCGTGAGCCACTGTGCCCGGCTGCCACACACTTTTAAAGACCAGATCTCGTGTGAGCTCAGACTGAGAGCTCACGCATCAGGAAGGAGACAGCCCAAGCCCCATTCATGAGGGATTCATCCCCATGACCCAAAATCACCTCCCACCAGGCCCCACCTCAAACACTGGGGATTACAATTCAACATGAGATTTAGTGGGATCAAACATTCGAGCTGAATCACTGCATGACCTCCAAGAAGGCCATACTCCCCAGTGCTCACATCAGGTGTGGCCCAGGGGGACAGATGGATAAGGAGAGACCGCCAGAAGGCAGAGCCAGTGGCCACAGAAGGCAATGTGAGGACAAGGGGTTCTTTCCCAGATGACAGACCCAAGGGCTGCCTGATGGAATAACCAAGGACTTTGCTCCACTGCTGGAGGAAAGCCCTCATGTTATCCCTGCCCAGAGGGATTTGTTCCATTGCTGCGAACCAGAGACTGCAGTGTGTCTCCCATCTTCCCCTTCTGGCTAACTTCAAGTTACCCTCCAGTAATGAGTCTCACCTTCTTCCTTTTTGAAATAAAGCTCGAGTTTTACCCGTGCACATTACCGTCTAGCTGGGGACTTATACCCAGGCTCCCTCGTCGTTAGATATGATTCCATGTGACCAGGGCCAGCGTCCTGCACACGGGACCTCTGCATGGGGCCCTGCTCTCAAAAGGACCTCACTCTTGGTCCAGTGCTCTTCTGTGGCCTCTGAAATTCCTCATCATTTTATATTTGAACTTGTGTTATGTAGGTGAAGTCCCTTGGGACAACAGAGCATGTGCAAGGGCAGAGGAGATACGCCGGTGTCAGCATGCAGATGTGTGGGCCCAGGCCCGCAGGTGCCAGAGGCAGTGGGCAGCACCCGTTCCATGCCTGGGGCAGTCTGGGGTGACATGGGGCCTTGACAGGTGGCCAGGGTGAGGCCTGGGCCCAGACTGGCAGTGGAAACAGTGGCTGGGACACGGAGGATGTGAAACCCCTGAGCCCTTGGCCATCCACTTCTAACTGCCAGTGAACAGACTCCCCCAAGTTGGGCCAGAGTCACCAGAAGACATTCACATCCCTCCCTTTTGATTCATAAGCCACCGTGCTGTGACTTCTGCCTCTGCCCCTCTACTGAAACTAAGGAGAAGTGGCAGGTGATGGTGAAGGAGGAGAGGACAATGCACAGGTTCTGGTGGAGTTCTTCATAAACCTGATGGGAGATAAGAAGCCTAGAAAGAGAAGCGGGCCTGAGTAGAAGGAAGATTAGGTCACCTGTGCTGTCTAATTCCTGCTGAAATAACCACGCAGGAGAGGTTGACCGACATCAAGCCAGGGGAAAGATATGAGGTGTTGTCGCGGCAGAGAAGAGAGGGGAGAGCCAGGAAGGTCCCAAGGAGGAGCGGGAAGTGGGGCGCGAGCTCTGGAAGGGGCTAATTTGCTCCTGCCGAGGGGTTGGGAGGATAACGGTGACGGATGAGAACGACGAGACCACAGAAAGAAGAGATGAGGGAAGGACAGCATCGTGCACGGAAGGGCAGAATCACAGGGTCCCCAGACCCAGGTCACTATGGCCAGCAGACTGGAGGGCTCCTGCTCAGAGGGTAGCCCAGGCTGACCTGATGGAGTAAAGGCAGACCACATACTCTGAGAAGTACTTTAAGTTAAGACTGCAATGAACGGGGGGAGGAAAGCCATGCTAAACTTCAGGAAGAGAGGAAGCATTGGCAGGGCAGCAGGGCAGGGCTTTCCGACGAGACGCAGGCAGAACAGGGGGAACTAGCGTCGCCATAGCTCCTTGACTCTAAGGGGACCTGCTGCTTCTGTGTATGCAGATGCTGTGTTCAACCTGTCACAGAGAGTAGAGTCAGACTGAAGCCTCCCATCGGAGCCAGGCCCCAGCCGTCCCACATGGCCAAGACCTTGGGAAAGGGTACAGAATGTACACCATTCACTTCAAAGGATCTGGAATTTCTCAGTGAGGCACTGTGTGGCCACTGAAACAGAGAGAGGCATAACTAAGCATTCCAGGCACAGGGAGACAGACGCCTTCCCCTCACCCCCTGGGACAGGCTCAACCTGGCAACATGAACACCCCATCCATACCTGGTGGTGTCCAGCCCCAGGAATGACCCACCCACCTGTCACCCCAGATACAGGCAGATATGTTTTCTAAATAAGGTCACCATGTATGAGTCGTGCTCAAACTTTGGTACATATCAGAATCTCTCAGAGCCTGTTAAAATATGGACACTCCCCACCAAGCAGCAGTTAGAAAAAGCAAGTGCAGTGTGCAGCAAATGTGCTAAAATAAGGTCTCTGGGACTTGTTGGCAAAGTTTACGTGTGGTTCAAACGATCTATTTCTACCTAAAGGTGGGTGGGTGGATGGATGGATGGATGGATGGATGGACGGACAGACGGATGGACAGGTAGATTAGCTAAGCAGGTTGGCTAACCCCATTTGTCCTGATGCGATGATTACACATTGCATGCCCATATCAAAATATTTCAGGCACCCGAAAAATGTATCCACCTACTATGTACTCATAAAAATTAAAAGTCAAAATTAAAATCAACAAATAGATTAGATAGGTTGGACAGGTGGATGGGTCATGTAAATACACAGACGCCTCCAGGGCCAGACCTGCCAGAGTCTCCCTCCCACAGGAATGGTGGTCCCTGAGTGGCCAGTTACACCCCCAGCCCCAGCTCCACACCACCTCAGGTCCCGCACTAATATACACTGGTCTTCCCCCCTCCCAGCCTACCAAGTTGATCCTTGAGGTTGTCGATTTCTTTCTGCAGCAGAGGACGCTAGCCCTCCTGCCGGCAAGGTCTAGGATAGGTCTGTCCTATCACCCACCATGGTGTCACATGCTCAGGGCATCAAGACTTGGCCCCACAAGTTACTCCCCGGAGAGCAGCTTGCACAATCTTATTTCTCGGGGCATAGATGACAGGATTTAGCCCTGGGGTCACTGCTACAAAAAGCCACCTCTTTTTGTAGATGGGCTCCCTAAAAGCCATGCGAGCCTTCTAGGGATTAACCTTCAAGGGATTAACCTCCCTTGCACCAGGAAGATGGGATCTGACATCTTGGTGGGGGCTTGCTGGAGAAGACAAAGCCGGCCCCAGACATGTGTCTGACTCCCGTGTCTATGCTCCCAGCCACTGTGCTACGACTGATCCACAGACCTTCCGTGCCATTTATCCAGGTATGTACCTCCATTTGTGCATTTGCCGTCTCCTTAAATACCACTTGATCAACATCGAGCTCGTTATCTGGTCCTGTTCCTTTTGGAGCCAATGCCGTTTTCGACTTTGCCGTCTCCACCAGTGTCTGGCACATATGAGGGGCTCCCTGAATGTTGGATCCCTTCTCCGTCTTACTCTCCCTATGTCATCAGTCAACCAGCTCTGTTAATGTGTTCATTTAATTGAATAGGCATTTACACACACACACTGTGGAGCGGGTGCTGGGAAGACTCTTCCTTTGCAATACCCCGTATAGCCATCCCTTCTTCTCTATTCGTAAGTTTTGGGGCACTCATTACCTCACTCCAAGTCTCACTACGAGCAACCTCCTGCACAGAGTCCCTGCCCTCAGGGAGTTCACAGTCTGATGGGAGGGACACGGAAGAACAGACAATTAATTCTTATGTGATATGTCATATGTCGGGGTAGGCTCAAGGTCCTACGGAGAGCACCCAAGAAGGGTGCCTAACCAGTTCTGATCAGGGACGAGGTGACATCTCTGCTGACACACAAAGAATGAGTAGGAACTAGCCAGTCAAGGAGTGGAGGAGAGGTGCGAGGAGACGCAAAGGTGAATGCCCCAGTTCCTGCTCACCATCTGTGGGGTAAGAATCTGACTATTCCAATATAGGATGAGGAGGGTGAGACAGAGGGAGGCACCAGAGAGGAAAGGACTCGCTTGGCTCATGAGTGGCTCTACTGATGAGTGGCTCATCAGTTACCACAGACAGATGCGTGTGCTTAGACCAGGGGCTCTCCAAGTGGGGCCTGTGGACAAGCGGCCTCAGCTTCCTCTGGGACTTGTTAAAGATATGTGATATGGTTTGGCTCTGTGTCCCCACCCCAGTCTCACCTTGGATTGTAATCCCCATAATCCCCATGTGTCAAGGGCGGGACCAGGTGGAGGTAATTGAATCGTGGGGGCAGTTTCCCCCGTGCTATTCTCGTGATAATGAGTGAGTCTCACCAGATCTGATGGTTTTCATAAGCGTCTGGCATTTTCCCTGCTCACACTCATTCTGTCTCCTGCTGGCCCTGTGAAGAGATGCCTTCCGCCGTGATTGTAAGTTTCCTGAGGACTCCCCAGCCGTGCAGAACTGTGAGTCAAATAAAGATCTTTTCTTTATAAATTACCCAACGTCGGGTACTTCTTCACAGCAGAGTGAGAACGGGCAAATGCAATATGGATCCTCAGGTCCCATCCCAGACCTACTGAGTCAGAGACTCTGAGAGTGGAGCTCAGAAATCTGTGTTTGAACAAGTCCTGCAGCTGATGCGGACGCCTCTAAAGTTTGAGAACCACTGGATGGAATAGAGCTTAACTATTCCCTGGTGGTTTTCAATTTGCATCTGAAAGCAGGAAGGAGTAACACACACACACGCACACACACACACACACACACACCCCCCACGTTTTAAACCTAGCTTCTGGAATTTTTCATAAGTTTCATCAGTTGCAAAGATATGATCTCTGGCTTACTATAAATATTCATCGTTGAAAACTATCCGTGCCTGGGTATTCTTTGGAGAGACCTTGTTTGCCCTCAGCAGTGTGCATACCTGGCTTTGAAGAGCAGGCACTGAGACCACACAACCACGCCAAGGCTGTTGACGGGGCTTGCTCCCTGGCGAGCTCCCACTGAAAGACTTCCGCCATGTTCTAGAGCACGGGATGGGCTAGTCATTCTGGGAAGCGGTCTCTTCCTGTTGGCATCAGGGCCAACTCTGACCTCAGGCAGATGTGCCTGAGTGAGTGGACTGACTCTTCTCTTCTGGGGACATCATGTGGATGATGCAGGCAATGCAGTAGAAAGTGAGCATGTGGACAGAGCCGAGTACTTCTTCTTTCCCAGGGGTGTGGACTAAATGTCCGTCTTTTTCCATAACTATCAACATTTCCTAACTAACTAGTTGGCACCCAGATTCTGAGGTCCAGCTGGGACTGACACAAGGGACAGCTCTTTAGGTACAAGATTGCCAAAGATGCCAGAGGTCAGGGCTGTGCCAAGAAAGTCACCTGAATCCAAGTGACCCTGCAGCCCTCCACTGTCGACCCATGGCCGATGATTCGGGGCTGCCGTGAAGCCAGGATAGGTAACGTGAAAGTCCGGTCCTCTTGCTAGGGACAGACAGAGGCCAAGCCGCAGCTGGCACATGTTCAGCTAGACTCTAGGAAGAGAGACACTCCAGGAAGAGAGACCCACTTTCCAGAGTCACGTGGATCACAGAGTGGCTCAGTAAAGCAATCCAGACTTTTCAGCCTGAAGTTGGGCTGACTTGGGGGTTAACTCCGCTGACCTGATTAAGCCGAGTCTTAGGAAATACAAAAGGACCTTGGCTAGAGAGGCTCGAGGGAATCACTTAGAGGTGTCTGCCAACCCTATTGCTGAAGTTGTGGGTACCCTCTGCGGGCAGCCACGATTGTAAGTGTCGTCCCTGGTGGAGCAAACAGACTGACTCTTTGAGCCAACGAATGACGACAAATAACAAGTCCCTGCTGCAACCTCACAGCCCAATGCATGGGATTTCTGCACTCCTTGTCCAAAACCGAAGACGACCATGGGAGTTCACGGTTCCTTTTGGGAAACAGTGACTCTCATGTCAAAACATAAGAATTATGGGATGGACTGCCATCATTTTCCCGGTGCCGCTTCTATGCCAGGTCTGTGCTGGCAGCTGTGAGGAAGGCTAACACTTGGAGTGGACGTTAAGAATTCAGCATCAGAATTAAGTCAGCTTAGGATGCTTACATTTAGAATCAGCCTGCTTAGAAGGAAAACTGAGGGCGAGACTTGACTGAGGGAGGGACTTAAGCTGGAGCCAGACAGATGGCCAGAGGTCAAGCTCAACTCCACCCCTTCCTGGATGTGTGATTTAGGGCGAGCTAGGATACTCAGCCTCTCTCTCTCAGCTTTAGATGTTTCCTCTTTCACGTGCAGCGAATAATAGCAGCTAGCTCACTTCGTTGTTTGGAGGAATAACAGAGAGAACATGCGGATACCTAGTTCCTAAGTGCAGGCATCCATTCAGAAAAGAAGCATGACACTCCCCCACTCCCACTAGTGAGGCCTCACCCTATGGCTCTCGGAGCAACTACACTGGAAAACAACGGTCCTGTATCAGCACATACCGGGGTATTCTGTGGTTAGCAACAACACACAGAGCATTGGCAGCGTAGGCGGGTCCGGCTACTTTGTCTCCCATTCTGTGCAGAAGTGGAGATGGGCCTGAGACAGCCCCAGCACGTCTCCCAGGGACATTGAATGTACTCAGGTGGAATAACTCCTGGGGAACAGGAATTACACAGCTAGATGCACGGAACAAAAACAGTTTGGTGTTGAAGAAGAAACAGGAAGGCTGGTCAGTGAAACAGATTTAAGAGTCCAGACATAGATGGGTTTAATCCACGTGGGAATTTGGCGATATAATAAAGGAGAAATTTAAATTTCAGAAATGATAGAGGCAGCATTGAATAAATGGCGTTTCGGGCAACTGGCTCTCCATTTGGAACACACAAAGGCGGATCCCTACCTCTAAGTTGTTGTGAATAGTTTCTCATTTGTCTTTTGCTACCCATACACTTTTAATTTTATGCAGCCACTTTATCGTTTTTATGGCTTTTCTTCTCCGTGGTTTCTTAGCTCAGAAGTGTTTTCAGGACGCTCAAACGAGAAAATATTCACAGCAGTCTGATGAAGCCAACTTTGTTAACAGAGAATTTTAGGACAAGACAAACAACTCGATTTTAGAAATGGGCTAAAATATGAATAAGGAGCTCACAAGAAAAGAAATACAAAAGCAAATAAGCACATGAAAAGATGCTCAGTTTCACCAATTTTTAAATAATTTTCATTTCCTTCTTCAGTTTTTTTTTTCTTCTTCTTCTTGAGACAGAGTCTCGCTCTGTCACCCAGGCCAGAGTACACTGGTGCAACCTCAGCTCACTGCAACCTCCGCCTCCTAGGTTCAAGCGATTCTCCTGTCTCAGCCTCTCGAGTAGCTGGGATTACAGGTGCGTGCCACCACACCCGGCTAAGTTTTGTATTTTTAGTGGAGACGGGGTTTCATCATGTTGGCCAGGCTGGTCTCAAACTCTTGATGTCAAATGGTCCCCCCGCCTTGGTCTCCCAAAATGCTGGGATTACAGGCGTAAGACCCCCCCGCCCAGCCTCCTTCTTTCGTTTTTAAAGAAAAATTAAAACAATGATTTGTTTTTCCGTCTGATTGGCGAAAATTTAAATAATTCCCATCAGTTCGGCAAGGATGTGAGGCTAGCAACACTGTCATAGGCTGTTGATGACAGTGCATATTGGAGGGCAAGTTGGCAGTGATGTAAGATAAGGGTAGGGGAAGGAGAGTCCAGATGGCCGGGGAATCTCCTCTGGCCAGAGCAGAAAGTACTGAAGGAAGAGAAAGAACAGGCAGGCATACTGAGCACCTTGTCCTGTGTTTTAATTGAGGGGTTTCCTGGGGTCTCACCCTGTGCACTGCAGAGAGCAAGTCAGGACTGTGGAACAGCCTGAGCTGCAGGGAACCTGAAGGAAGCTTTGGCAAAACTTGGTGATGTGGTTTGGCTGTGTCCCCACCCACATCTGATCTTGAAGTGTAGCTCCCATAATTCCCACGTGTCATGGGAGGGACCTGGTAGGAGGTAACTGAATCATGAGGATGGATGTTTCCCGTGCTGTTCTCGTGACAGTGAATAAGTCTCAGGAGATCTGACGGTTTCATGAAGGGGAGTTCCCCTGCACACGCTCTCTTGACTGCCGCCATGTAAGACGTGCCTTTGCTCATCCTTTGCCTTCTGCCATGATTGTGAGACCTCCCAGCCATGTGGAACTGTGAGTCCATTAAATCTCCTTCCGTTGTAAATTACCCAGTCTTGGGTATGTCTTTATTAGCAGCATGAGAACAGACTAATACACTTGTCCTCTCTCCCAAACCCGTGCTCAGTGTCTGTCCTGTTTGGAAAGCCTTTCCTGGAGATACATGCTCACATCTGAAAGACACCATCCTTCCACCCCACAGCCATATTAGCACATTGGCTTTCATATGTGTTCATTCAACCACCATTTATTTAGCATCCATGAAGCAGCAGACACTAGGGCCAGGCTCTAGCGACGTGCCCAATTGCAGAAACTCCTGGGAACACTAGGGACCCAGCTGCCGCCACTCAACACATGCTTGTCCCAGACTGGAGAGCTCATGGGCTAGAGAGAAACACGGAAAGAGTCAGCAGAAGAAAGGTGCTACGTGTTTGCCGGTCAATCCTGAGGAAGTCGTTTCCTTACCCTTAGACTGGCGTTCCATGCCATGTCCCTTTCTTCTTGTGTCTCCTTTTGGTGACCTGGCATGACGGTGTGGTGTCATTGAGCCAGCTTTCACCACAGGGGAAGGGCAAGAAGAGAGCCAGACAGGCCAAGGTCCCCACGGAGCTACTGCATCTGGAGATCATTGTCATGTACATGAGCCGGTACTTTGCTCGAACTGGCTAACATCCATATTCCCATCATCCCCTCCTATCTGTCTCGTCGGCCAACACTGCAACGCAGACCACATCCAGAAGGCCCTTCTGGCTCCTTCTTAGTGGATATGGGAGACTCAGAGAGATAGTCCTGATGATGTTTTAGAGCAGGAGGGTTTTCAAGTTACTCCACACCTTGACTGTCACCTGGGGATAGAGTTTGGATATTCGTCCCCTCCACATCTCATGTTGAAATGTGATCCCCAGTGTCGGAGGTGGGGCCTGGTGGGAGGTGTTTGGGTCATGGAAGCAGATCCCTCAAGAATGGCTTGGGCCATCCCCTTGGTGATGAGCGAGCTCTTTCTCTGAGTTCACACGAGATCTGGCAACTCCCTACCCCTTTGCTCCTGCCCCAGCCATGTGATGGTCCAACTCCACCTTTGCCCTCTGCCATGACTGGAAGCTTCCTGAGGCCTCACCAGAAACAGATGCTACTATGCTTCCTGTACAGCCTGCAGAACCATGAGCCCATTCAACCTCTTTTGTTATCAATGACCCGGCCTCAGGCATTTCTTTATAGCAGTGCGAGAATGGCCTAATACACCTGTAAATTTGGGAGCTGGCTGCGGTCATCCTGGGAAAAGGTGCAGAAGACATTTGTCTTCAGAGAAAAGGAAGAAAGGAGCAGATCCACGGGGCTGAAAGACACAGGGAGGGAGGAAGTCTTGATGGTGTCTGAGTCTCTGGCTTCAGTTTGTTCCTGAGACTCAGCTGCAGTCCTGTCCTGGGCTTCTGAGAGACAACCACCCCGCATCCCATAAACCTGGTATTCACATTAGAAGGTCCCATGCTTTCCTGACCTTGGTGGAGTTGCTTTCTGCTTCTTTTGACCCACAGAATCCCAGCTGCCACATCTGCTTGATCATTACTACAGTTTGGATGTTTTTGTCCTCCAAACCTCATGTTGAAATTGATCTCCAATGTCGGAGGTGGGGCCTGGTGGGAGGTGTTCTGCTCAGGGGGGCGGATCCCTCACAAAGGGCTTGGGGCTGCCCTCATGGTGGCAAGTGAGCTCTCCCTCTCTTAGTTCCCAGAATATCTGGTTCTTAAAAAGAGCCTGGCACCTCCTCTCTCTCTCTTGCTTCCTTGTCCTGTGACCTCTGCACATGCCACCTTCCCTTCGCTTTTCACAATGGGTAGAAGCAGCCCGAGGCCCTCCCCAGGAGCAGAGCAGACGCCACCACCATGCTTTCTGTAAAGTCTGCAGAAACCTGAGCCAAATAAACCTCTTTTCTTTATCCATGACCCAGCCTCAGCTATTCCTTTGGAGCAACACAGATGGACTAAGACACTCATCTTTACAGAGGAAGGTCTCTGTCTACCAAAATTGGGAGTTAAGGAGGCTCCATCAGACACACTGTGTTCCAATCTTTCAGGCAGGATGAAGAGAGAGGGAAACAGTCTAGACTCTCTGTGGTTCTACTTTCCAGCTAAGAGATCTGGTAAAATGTGAAGAGCGCAAGACAATGGCAGCAGAGAGGTGGGGCCGTGCCGCCTGACCCAGCACATTCCCCCTCAGAAAGCCAGATCATGGCAGTGGCCAGCCCTTTCCACGGTGCTGCCACATGTAACCAGTATAAGGCAGGAGTAGAGACTCCTGTGGACTTCTCAGAAAGCTGGACTTCCAGGGGTGCTGGTGGGGCCAGATGTTTCTCCTTCCTCCAGCTGCTGCAGAACTCAAGCTTGCTTCCAACCCAGGCCCCTCTCAGTTAGTGGGTGTGATTCGCCAAGATGCTGTGTTTTCACAGGCAGGGAGCCACAGGCTGCCCCTGCCTTTAAATTAGTCTTGCACCCTCTCCATGAGAGCCACAGAAAGTGAAGTTCACAAAACGAGGATGCTCCGTGTAGCGGGTTGAACTGTATCCCCCAAAAGTCATGTCAACCCAGGACCTGTCGATGCAACCTTATTTGGAAATAGGGTCTTTGCAGATGTAACCAAGTTAAGATGAAGTCCTTACGGTGGGCCCTAATCCAATAGGACTCGTATCTTAATTAAAAAGGGGAAAATTTGGAAACAGACGCATACGGGAACAAGGTCATATGATGACAGAGATGGAGATTGGAGTGATGTGTCCAAGCGTCTAAAAGCCACAGAATATCAAGGAATGCCACCAGCCACCAGAAGCTAGGAGAGACCAGCAACGATTTTTCCCTGGGAGCCTCTTTGGAGGGAGCGCGGCCCTGCCAACACCTTGATTTCGGACTAGTGGACGCCAGAACCTGCAAGAAAATCCATTTTTGTCATTTTAAGCCGTGCAGTTTGTGGTATTTTGTTCTGACAGCTCTAAATAAATGAATACAGTCTGCAAGTGGACGGTAATCCAGAAACTGCTTCCAGCCTGTAATAAGTACAGGAGTTGAGTGTATAGGCAGGCGGAGTAAATCTGTTTAATCAGAGTGTCTGTTGACTCCAACAATAAAGTAGATGGGCTTGGATTTGGGATCCTTTTCAGTTAATCGTATGATAAATGTTATTGTTTTTACAAAAATACCAATCCATGATAGATTGGAACTACGAGAGAGAGACAGAGAGAGAGAGAGAGAGAGAGAGGAGAGAGAGAGAGAGAGATTGAAATTCCTCAGTTCCTGGTGAGGGGCTGCTGCTGTTTCCTAGTTAGCTGATGAACTGGCTTCCCCTTACACTTTATATTTCATTTGTTTCATTTGTCATTTCAGGGTAACTCTGGGGAGAGGACTTAAAACTCTTTGCCCTCCGGTCACTATTTTACCCAGAAGTTCTAATGCTTATGGTTTTCTTGTATCAAAGTTAAAACATCCTTACGAATTATTCCAATATAGAAGTGATGCAATTTCTAGATTCTGAGGTGACATCAATGATTGTAACATCATTTTTGTATATTCATAACCGAGAGAAAGAGAGAGAGAGAGAGAGAGAGAGAGAGAGAGAGAGAGAGAGAAATAGGATAGCAAAACCAAAACCTGAGGGCAACATCCACAATAAAACTAAGTGGTGACAAGATATCCACATGAACTCCAAAATCTGGACTGGCTCAAACCAAATCATCCCTCCTGCACCTGCTCCAAGATCTGCAGAGCCTTAGCATCTGAGGGAAGGAAGTGAGTGGGCACCTGGCAGACCCAGAATTCCAATACTTACGTGCCTTCAGGCAATTGCAGCTATGGAATTCTTTGTGGTTGCCTCCACTACAAAACAAGGTAATAATAAAAATCATCTATAAATCTGTAGCTAACCATTTCAAAACACAAATGGACTGTAATGAGTAAGCTCGAGTGAGACAAAAAAGTGATCAACCAGATGGCTTCATCACGTCTCAACCTGGTACTTGCAGAGGGTTCCATTGAGCAGAGCTTAGTGTTGAGGCTGTGGGTGCAGCTGTGGCTTCCTCACCCCCTCCAGGCAGGCGTGGAGCACCATGGTGAGCGGAGGGGGGCCAGAGTTCGCTGTAAAACCAGAAGTGGTAGTTAAGAAGCCAGAGGAATTCTGAGCCTCCCCCCACCAACCTTCCTGGCAACCAGAATTGCATTCCTGCATATCTAGCACCAGAATTCCTAAGCAATTTACAAGCATTAGCACTGAAGTTGACAATCGGGGGAGCGGGGAGGGGGGGGGGCAATAAATAGCACATCTTCCCTGCTAGGGTTCCTAACCAACTGAGAAATTCCACAAATGTACCAGCAGATGGGGAAGCAGCCTTGGTGGATAGGGCTTGTCAGGAGAGCCAAATGGGCTTGCTAATTCCTCACAAGCCCCCTAGTCTAGACTTAGAGCGACCCACTGGAGGAAGGTTTTGGGTCTGTAGAACAGGCTCACATCCCCAGGATTGCTGCCTGCCACCAAACTGGGCAGGAAGGAAAGGAAAAAGAGGCCAGATCTCCCACAGCGAGAACTTTTGACAAATTAACCACTTGATCTAGAAATGTGGACCTATGGGTACCACCCACCAACTGGGTATTTTACTGCATCTCCATGGGGCGTCTCCTTCCTCGAGGAGACTGGGGGAGAGAAGAGTTACTGCCCCAGCATGCACACCTAATGTTTCACAAATTTTTGCACCTCGATATGGTTTGGCTGTGTCCCCTCCCAGATCTCATCTTGAACTGTAGCTCCCATAATCCCCATGGGTCGTGGGAGGGACCCAGTGGGAGGTAATTGAATCACGGGGGCGGGTCTTTCCCATGCTGTTCTCACGGTAGTGAATAAGTCTCACGAGATCTGATGGTTTTACAGAGGGCAGTTCCCCTGCACACGCTCTCTTGCCTGCCTCCATGTAAGACGTGCCTTTGCTCGTCCTTCGCCTTCCACCATGATTGTGAGGCCTCCCCAGCCATGTGGAACTGTGGGTCCATTGAACTCCTCTTTCTTTATAAATTACCCAGTGTTGGGTATTTCTTCATAGTGAAACAGCCAAGTAGAAAGGAGTCCCAGAGAAGCTCCAACCGGCTAGGGCACTGGGAGAACAGGGTAGCGCCATGGAAGTTCGTGCCGTTTCCAGGCGGGAGGAACCTGGCCCCTCCTGTTCCTGTGTGGTAACCTGGGATTCAACCTGTGAGATGGGGGCCTGTTAACAGAAGCCCCTCTGGCTTTGCTGAGAGTCTTTTTCCTTTTCGCTCAATATATCCCATAACCCCTCACCCTTCAAAATGTCTGCATGCCAAATCTTTCCTGGTCATGTGACAAGAACCCAGTTTTTAGCTGAACTGAGGAGAAAGTCCTACAACAGTAGCAGTGTGAAAATGGTCAAATACATACCTCTTGACCCATTGGGCTTAACTAGTAAGTCTATGGTGTACCCACAGCCAAAAGTTTACCCCTTACTCTGTTTGCTCATCCCAAATTATTTCTGGCCATCGTTGCCCACCATATCTCATCAGAGGTTCTGCAACAAGGTCAAATGGTGTCTATGAGATATTCTAACAATGACAGGCCAACATAGTACATGTCCCAAACGTAAACCCTCTCCCATGAAGAATTACCTGCAGAGACAATAAAGTTCAAAATTCTCCTGGTCAGCCTGGGCAACATAGGGAGACCTCGTCTCTACAAAAACAAAAATAAAAATAAATTAGCCGGTGTTGGGGTGATCGAACTCAACACCAGGTCGTGGGGGTGACGAAGTCTGGCAGAGTCAAAGGAATGAGAAAAGACAGTTTGAGAGAGAAAGTGGGTCCAGGGGGCCATCACGAGTGTATGGAGGCTGCGAAGACCCCGAGCTCTGGAAGCCCAGACAATTTATTGGTGATCAAACAAAGAAACAGGTGGTGAGAATGTGGGGTTGAAAGGGAGCGTTGCTGCATTAAGCACATTGATTTACAGCTGTGATGGTTTAGCATATGCTCTGCTACTTGAGATAATGGAGAGCAGATTCTTTTAACTCAAGATACAATTGATTCTGGGAGAGCAAGGAGCAAGGAGCCAGCAAGTCTAGACACATTCCAGAGCCATGAGCCCTGGATTCTATCCAAGCCACGCCCTGGGCTTAGATTATGGTGCGTGAGGGTAGCCTTCCACCCTTTAGCACAGAGCTTGGTGTTCCAAAGGCCACAAGGGGTTTTAGACCCTGGACCCCGGACATGTTCCAAGACTTTTACATTATGTCAGACATGGAAGCCCTGCCTCAGCTTCTCTCCCAACACTCAGCTTTTCTCCCAACAAGCTGGGCGTTCACCTGTAGTCCCAGCTACTTGGGAGGCTGAGGTGGGAGGATCGCTGGAGCCTGGGAGGTCAAAGCAGCAGTGAGCTGTGATCGTGCCAGTGCACTCCGGCCTGGCTGACAGAGCCAGACCCTTTCTCAAAAAAAGAAGATGAAATAAAAATTAAATCTCCCGGCAAGCTGAAGCTCAAAGGCATTAGAGAAAAGCCCTGCCCCCCACCCCAGGCCCCCGCCCCCCAAAGTCTTTTGATCTTGTGAGCTAATGTTGGAAGAAACTGAAGTCCCCAATCACTCTCTCCAACCTCCTCTCTGCTCCCACTCAGCTAGATGCTCTCGATGGCTTGTGGGCCCAGAGGTCTGCAGTCTAAACCGCCATCCACAGGAATGGGTGCTGTTTATTCAGTGCCTCGGCAGTTGGGTTATTTAAATGCCAACTCACTGTCACTTTCCCCTTTAAAGAGTTCATAGGATGCACAGGAATATCTAGCCCCAGCCTTACAGCCACCAAATGTAGAAGACAAGCCAGTGTCCCATCCCAGTAGAATTATGTTCCCAGAACTCAGTCCCATGTCGTCCCAAACCCTATCAGAATTGGTGATCTCTAACTGATATCTAAGTTGAGGGAGGTGCAGAAAGTCTGGGTAATTTTCAGAGCTGTGGTACCTGAGCTATTGCTGCTTTAGGATGTCTAGAAATTTGCAAAGGTAACAGCCACAGTTACTGAGGGGTCATTTGCAGTGCCTTTCTTTCAAAATGTTCAGTTTCTATTGGAATCTTCTTCCCTTTCCACCCCTCCCTCAGGGCCCTATGCCGAGGCAATCCTGGCCGGAAAGCTGCCTGCCGAAGGTGCCCCAAGGTCTCCCTGAGCAGGCACTCTCAGGGCGCTCCGTCATTCCCTGCCTGCCGGCCGCAGCCACTCTAGACTGCCAACCCCACGTCCACCACCACTGCCCTTTCCAGGTATACCAGTGCACAGGTCAATGCCACCTGGGCCTCTGGGCCAGCTGTCTCCCACAGTGTCCTTGGGTTTCTGCTGTTGGCCGGCTCAGTTCAGGAAGTCTCGGCAACTCCGGAACAGTCCCGCATGCTTCCCACTTGCAAGGCAAGATCCCTCGTAGGGCACCTCCCAAAGCCTGTTCCCTGGGTGCTGAGAACAATAGGGTTTCCATGGCCTGAGCCTCCATTATAAGCAGAAGAGCTCTGTTTCAGCAACTGTGGCTGAGATGAGACGGATGCCCGAGAGGAGGAAGGGGGAAGAGCAAGGTGGAGGGGCTGGAAACGTGCCACCGTGCGATGTTGGGAGCCCCTTTGGGGGTGGAGGCAGAGGCAGAAGCTACTGGAGTGGTTCGAGGGGGAGAGTGTGTGATTCTAAGCTCAGACAGGGCTGTTTGGGGGTCCTGTTTCCTGTTTTGTCGTTTCCAGTAAGAAGCCGAGCTGGCCCTCCAAGGACTGGAAGCTTCCGAGGCGTGGCAGTGGCAGTGGCAGTGGCCTGTGCACTGGTATACCTGGAAAGGGCAGTGGTGGCAGACGCGGGGTTGGCAGCCTAGAGTGGCTGTGGCTGGCAGGCAGGGGAAAAGGGAGCACCCTGACTGGGCTGGGCAGCGGTGACCTCGGTCCTGCTCTACTGAGAGGGTGACCGTGGTGCGGACTGGACGTTGGGCTGCACCCCAGTTAGGAGTCATTGGGATGTGGCTACACTCACCTGGGGTGATGATGGGGTTAGGTGGAAGGTTAGGTCAGCTGAGTGGTAGCATTCTCGGGTTCTCTGACTCTGATTCCCCACCTCACTCCATGAAGATGACTCACTCACTTTGATGACTGTGGTTTTGCAGATTAAATGTGGAGGCCTTGAGAGCCCGAAGAATGTCCCCTCCGAGTTATTACAGAGAAGCACAGAATCCCAGTGCAGTTTGTGTGTGTGCGTGTGTATGGGGGGGGGGGGGGCGGGGGAGCGGTGTCTCAAAGGCCACCAATCTCAAGCCCCGTTGCCCACTTTATGCGTCTCTCTAGCAACGCGTGGGCACGGGATTCCACCCAAGCCAACCCTCTGCATTTCTGGCCTCTGGAGTCAGCCTGAGGTCCATTCACACGCTGGTAATTGCACAGCGGGGGCTGCCTTTTCAGCAGATCTGACTGAAGCAACATTGCCCAGACCTATGCCATCTCTAGGGTTGGCACATAAGACACAAGTGGTCGGGATTTGGGTTCCACTGGGAACCTGAGGAACTGAGTGACCTGGGGAAGTCACTCCCCTCAGTGGGTGAGTCCCAGTACGGTGGCTGGCCAGCGCCTTCCTGGCCTCTCCTGGGACTTCCCGAGTCCCGCCTTCGCCGCTATTTAAGGCAAGTTGCAGACCTTGGCGACTCCTCGAAGGACACTCCCTTTCTAAGAGCTGCCAGCAAATCCTTCTGAGGGCTGCTCCCCGTGGTCCAGACAGGCTGGAAAGCCACCGTCTGAGCTCCAGGAAGCCACTGGGCCCCGCCACTGTTCACCCGAGGATGGACTATTCTCACTGATAGCAGACGGTTCTCAACGGAAGAGTCTCCCAGACAGGGCTGCTCTCCGGATTTCTGCCCCTCCCAGGTCACCCCAGGCCTCCTCTCCAGGAGTGCTCAGGGGAGTGACAAAAGCCAGGTATGCCATGCTCTATGCCAGGATGCGCTCGGTGCCATGGGCTGTGGTAAAAAATAAACGCCAGAAGCCACTTCAACAGCAAGGTACTCAAAGTCTGATGAAATTATGATTTATTTTAGTTAGATTTTGTTTTTGCTTATGTGTGTTATTACTTTCTGTTATTAATATTAGTCTACAATTAGTTAAATTAGAGCGCATTCATACTGTGGAATGCAGCAGCTACAAAGAATGAAGTAAGCCAGTAAGTGCTGACTGAAAACCGCTCCCAGACATTTCGTTAAGTGACAAATTAAATCACTACAATAAGGGTGGGAAGTTTGTAGACTATGATCCCATTGAATGTTTGCAGTGGGTGAGTGGGGTGTTTGTGCACATGCACATGTGTGTATGTGTGTGTGCGTGCATGTGTGGGAACCCGTGTGTGCGTGTGTGTGCGAGTGTGTGAGTGCGTGTTTGCGTGCATGGCACCAAGCACGGAAGAAAATGTCCCTGGCAGCTAAGAATGGTTCTCTCTGGAGAGTGGGGAAAGACGGAAGAAGCAGGAACCTCCACTCTGACTTTCACGTCTTACTTTTCAAGTGTTTGCACGACGTGTGACTTTTACCTTCCTTTTTGTGTCTTTCAGTGTTTTCAAGGTTAAGGGCCCAAAGGAAACAAAGCACGCCCCACGTCTCTGCAGCGCTGTCATGGGAGAAAAGAGTGGACATGATTTGATGTGGCAAAGCTACAGGCAAGGGCACGAGTCCAAGGAAGACAGACATGAACCCAGAAAGCAGGTTCTCGCCTACCCGCAGGGAGGGCCGGCCAGGGACCATGGAGGGACTGCGGGAGGCTGGGCTGGGTCGCAGGAGGGGGCTGGGCCCTCTCTGGAGGGAACCCCTGTCTGGAGGGAGGCCGGTCACCCTGCCTTCTGCCCGTCCTTCCAGGCTGGGCTCCTGTGACCATAGCGAGAGGAGATGCCAGAGGGGAAGCCCGAGCTGGGCTGGGCTCCGTCCGGACAGGGGACCTGGGGCAGAAGCCAGGGGCGGGGGCAGGAGCAGGAGGTGGGTCATCCAGGGAAGAAGGTTTCCTGACCCTGTGCTCTAAGGCGAGGAGTGGGCACGTGGCCCTCTGGGGACCTGTCCGGCTCAAAGACTCCAGGTGCCCTTCAGGTGAGTGAAACAACCGAGTAATCCTCAGTGCAATGTGAAAGCGGCTGGAAAGCTGGAATCACAGTCACCACCTATGCTGAGCAAAACCACGATTAAAATGGGTTTTCGGCTTTTGCTGAACCCACTTTGCGCCTCAGTGGTCCCAGTAGAAATGGCTCCTGTAGTTGACAGCTCCACTGGCACTGGACTCTCCTTGATTCTTACTTTGCTGAATCTCGAGAATCTTTTAAGATTGCTGGGATGGAGGGACGCACGGGGAGAAATGGCAGGCGAAACGCCAGGTCCTGCCAAGGGAAGGAGGAAACAAACGCCTCCCCGATAGACTCCAGGGAAACAGACCAGCCAAGGGTGTGGTCCCACACCGGGTGCTTGAGCCCCTGTTGTCCTGAGACCATTCCCTCCCTGACTCTCTCCTAACTCTGTCCCCGTCGCTCCCACTCGGTGACCTGGCTCGCCCTTTGCCCTCTGCTCTTCTCACTCTATGCCTGACCCCACACTAACTGTAGAAAATGCAGAAATGAGAAACAGACATTCATTCAACAAACACTTATTCTTTTATATTATTTATTTATTTATTTATTTATTTATTGAGAGATGGGGTCTGGCTCTGTCACCCAGGCTGTAGTACAGTGGTACGACCATAGCTCACTGCAGCCTCCACCTCCTGGGCTCAAATGATCCTCCTGCCTCAGCCTCCTCAGTAGCTGGGACCACAGGCGCATGCCACCATGCCCGGCTAACTTAAAACAATTTTTTTTTTGGTAGAGATGGGGTCTCACTCTGTTGTGCAGGCTGCTCTCGAACTCATGGCCTCAAACAATCCTTCTGCCTCAGCCTCCCAAAGTGCTGGGATTACAACCATCAGCCACCTTCAGGCCAGCCAACAAACATTTATTGACACTCCTAATCTGTGCCAGCCGTGGTTTGAGAGGCCGCATTAACACACTGTGCCTGCCGTCATGGAGCTCATAGGCTGTTGCAGTAGACAGAGAAGTAAACAAAGAATTACAGGGCTCAGAGATAAATCACCCAATCGACTGGGGATGCCAGAGAGGCAGCAGATCCGAGGTGGGTTGGGCCCCTTCCGCTCTAGTGTCCTGTGCTCTAGCGTCCTGTGCTCTAGCGTCCTGCTCACAGTCGGCTGCTGGAACCCTGGGAGTTTGGAGGTGGTAGTCAGGGAAGGACAAAGTGGCTGACGCACAAAGCCAGGAGTGTCCACACCCTACAGCAATTCCCTACAGCCTGGTGACTGTGTCTAAACCTATTTAGTACCTCGAGCTCAGCCCCCTGCCCCCGCCCCAGAAAAGTCTTGAAACCATAGAACAGCGCTGACAGAAAGATTGTCTTTAGCATCTGGGAAAAACAACTTCGTGTTTAGAATTTGCTCATCTGGGTTCATTTTGATAATAATTCAACAGGTGAACTGATGTGGCATCCCATAAGCAGTTCTTCATTTTCAGCGAACAGAGGGCAGAATTCGAAAAGCTGGTGGAGTGAAACCCAGGGCTAAGCCTGGAAAAGAGGGTTGGAGGGCTGCGAGAGCTGGCTGCACTCCCATTCCTGGAAAGGGCTTCAGGGTTTCTCATGACTTGGAGAATTGCTGGAAAAACAAAACAAAAACAAAACCTAAACCCTGTAACCCAGTTCTACAAGGCAGCCTGTAGGATGAACCGATTGCAGGAAAACCACACCTTAAGCTCTGAGTTTGTTATCTTGGGCTTCGGGGACCTGGCGGAACTGCAAATCTTCTTTTTTGGACTGTTTCTAATCATGCATCTTGTCACCCTGGCGGGGCACACAACTATTGTGCTCCTCACCCTCATTGACTCCTGCCTGCAGACCCCCATGTATTTCTTCCTCCGAAACCTGTCCACCGTTGAGATTTGCTATACATTGGTTATTGTCCCCAACATGCTGGCCAATTTCCTGTCCAGGAACCAGCGGATGCCCTTTCTGGGCTGTGCCCTGCAAATGCACTTCTTCGTTGCCCTGGGCGGGGCAGAGTGCTTCCTCCTGGCCGTGATGGCCTACGACCGCTTTGTGGCCATCTGCAAGCCCCTTCACTACACACTCCTCATCACCAGGACCCTCTGCCTGCAGATGCTGGCTCTGGCGTGCATTGGCAGCTTTGCACTCTCCCTCACATTGACCACGCTGATATTCCTCCTGCCCTTTTGTCAGTCCCACGAGATCAATCATTTCTTCTGTGACATCCCCGCCGTGCTCTTCCTGGCCTGCTCGGACACTCGAGCCAATGAGATTGCTGTCTTCCTCGTCTGCACGCTCATCCTCTTGATCCCCTTCCTGCTGATCCTGCTCTCCTACGGATTCATTATCACGGCCGTCCTCAGAATCCGCTCGGCCGCGGGCAGGAGCAAGGCCTTCTCCACCTGCGCTGGGCACCTGTTGGTCTCACTTCCTCACTATGGCTGTGCAGTCTTCATCTACATTTGCCCCAAGTCCTGCTACGCCCCCGACCAGGACAAAATTGTGTCCTTAATCTACACCAATGTCACCCCCATGCTCTATCCTATGATCTACAGTCTGAGGAACAAGGAAGTCAAGGGTGCCCTTGGGAGACTTCTGCACAGTCACAGTCCATGAAGCAGCAGCCCCATGCGAGTTGAAGGGGAAGGCAGAGCCCTCTGAGAACGGCCTGGCTCCCTTTCCAGAACCCAGCCGTCTCCCGATGCACCTGGCGGCCCCACCCCTCCCTTTGAGGGCTTCTCCGTGGTTCTGAGTGCACCTGGGACTCACTGCCCCCTTTGCTGTGGCCAGACAGACGGAAGGGATGCGAAGGTTTGCTGAGACGCAGCAAGTCTGGGGTGGACAGTTCCATCCAGCACCCACAGCAATGGCAGAGACGTGGACACTGACAGGCAGAAGGGCCTCAGATGGCCCAAATGAAACATTAAGCCAGCTGCTTCTGTGACCAAACAACCAGCAGGGCTAGAAACACAAGGAGTTCCCAGATCCAAACTAGGGAAGGCTTGGATGGAAAGGCAGAGCCAGCCTGGAAACAGAATCCCTGCGTCACCAGAAAACGACATCATGATCGCTTGAGACACGAGAGTGTAATCCGAGGCAGCAGCTCCAAGGGCGTGTCAGGCTCGGCCCCACTTCTGCTCCCAGTGCAGCTGACCCCTCCTCATCCTACCAATGTCGGTGAAAGGGCCACTTGTTCCCAGAAGCCCCATGGGTGGTCTGTCTCCCCGGCTGAGCTGGAGACTCCTCGAAGGGGAGAACCTGTTTCGAGGTCTCTGCCACCCCAGCCCCTGGCACATAATAGATGCGCCATAAGCGGTAACGGAACTGAACGGTGAGCCCCCCAAGTTTTGGCACAGGAATGGCTTCAGATCCCAGTTGCTAATGAAACAGAAACTTTTCATATCCTGCCGGGCTGAGGCCTCTGTGACTCGGGGACAAAGGTCAGGTGTAAGGATCTCAAGAATGTGTTTGCTGGCCCCACTCTCACTCCACAGGCTGGCCAAGTGGTTGGATCTCTGAGTTTCCCTCGACCATAACACTTAGCAGGGAAGACACACTTCTTTGTTTCTTTTAGAGACAGGATCTCACTCTGTAGCCCAGGCTGGGGGGCAGTGATGTGATCACAGCTCACTGCAGCCTCAACCTCCCAGGCTCAAATGATCCTACCACCTCAGCCTCCAGAGCAGCTGGTACTACAGGTGTGTGCAACTGCTCCTGGATAATATTAATATTAATCTTTTGTGTTTTTTTTTTTTTTTTTTTGAGGAGATGGGGGGAATCTCACTATGTTGCCCAGGCTTGTGTCCAATTCCTGGACTCAAGTGATCCTCCCACTTTGACCTCCCAAAGTGCTGGGATAACGGGTGTGAGCCACCACACCCGGCCAGGAAATATTTCTTGAAAGAAAGAATGAGAGAGTACCTCCTGTCTCCCCAGTACAGGGTTTGGCACTGGGGATACAGAAAAGCTCCAGACAAGCTTCCTGCCTTTATGGAGCTCACAAAGTAGGCTGGGCTATTAGGCACTAAGACAAATCACTGTCATACAATGGGTACTCGCCATTCCTGCACAGGAAAGGGTCACTCACCCCTACCACCAAACCTAGGAACGGCCACATGCTGCTCAAAGGGTCAACACAGCTGCCTTTCACTGTCCTCAAGTGATGGCGGGTGGGCGCTCAGAGAAGACCAAAGGCTCAAGGCCAGGGGACTAGGCCAGCCGGGGCTTCCCAACAGACCCCCGTCCTGAGTCCGACACAAGAGCCCGCAATGACCCCCACGGGGTGAAACAAGCCGCTCTCACCAGCCCTGGTAGGTATGGCTGGGCCCTCCCCCTGGTCCACATGAGGCCAGCCTACACCATCCCCACTTAGACCGCCCCACTCAGGCCAAATTCCTGGGAAAGGGGCTGGGAATCTGTGTAGAGCGGGGGAGATTGTTCTCATCATATAGGTGAGAGATGATGCCGACCTGGCCTGGGGAGGGTGGAGACGACACATTGAAGGAAACTGATTAGACGGAAGGTGAGATGACAGAGTGCGGGGCCATGGAAACACGTGTCGCCAAGACAGAGAACGAAGCAGAAGGAAGCCATTCCGGGAGTCGGGGGACAGGCAGTGAGGTCGGCTGGGGTCAGGTTGGGTTGGAAGTACCTATAGGCCATCCAAGCTCACATGACTGTACTGGTTTGAAACTCCGGAATTCAAGCAAAGAGACCCCTGCTTAACTTTAATTCGATGGCCCTCTCTGAATATAGACATCCTGGCCCTGTCACCTCTGAAGCTTCGCCGTTCCAGATGATGCCAAATGTGATTTCAAATACATTTCATCCATTCCGAGCAAGTCTTCTCTGATTCGGAAACACAAAGGCTATCACTGCCAGCGTGTGTGGACCAGGACCAGCCCTCTGGAGAGGAGGGGCTCTTATGGGCCCTGGTACGTTTTGTGTTTAAGCACACATGTGTTCTTCATGAGTGCCCCCAAGGTGTGGAAGAAAAAGAAAATCTCATTGTGTGGTAGTGACAAAATGCTGATGAAGCAAACTATCAACAGCCCTCTGGAGGAATAACTTTCAAGGTAGGATGAACTGCGTGTATGGAATTTGGAAACAATGGTTTTTTGGAAGTGGCTGAAAGCCACAGAGACAACCGGGAGAGCCAGGCGACATCGGTCCCGTGGTGTCTAGCGTGGGCCCCAAGGCTTGGTGACTTCAGGGACTTCATCACGGCACCGTCCGCCTCATTGCGTCAAGAAAAGGTGCCAATTAGAACAAGTTTCAGAGGAAAAATACGGCCTCCAGTGAATTGAACAGGCTAATTTAAACTTTGGCAAACTGGCTCACTCCGGAGCTCATTAGAAATTTTCCTCAACAGCAAGTAATGAATAACTTTCTTAATCACTTTCTGCTTATAAATGTAATACATGTTCACTGTAAAAGAAGAGGAAATGTGGGCAAGTTTGGAAGAGAAAATAAAAAACCAACCATTATCTCGCCGCCAAGGATAACGACAATGAAAATGTGGTGTATTTCTGGATAAATGAGCTGATTCTTGTCTAGTGCCTACGACAGTGGTTTGGGACGTGGTAACCACCCAACAAATGTTACTGGTTATCATTAGTCTCATTGCTAGTAGGCTTAGAACAGTCTTTTCCGATGCTATCCCTCCCCCAGCCCCCCACCCCCGACAGACCCCGGTGTGTGATGTTCCCCTCCCTGTGTCCGTGTGTTCTCATTGTTCAACTCCCACTTATGAGTGAGAACACGCAGTGTTTGGTTTTCTGTTCCTGTGTTAGTTTGCCGAGAATGATGGTTTCCAGCTTCATCCACGTCTCTGCAAACGACACGAACTCATTCTTTTTCATGGCTGCATATGTGCCGCATTTTTAAAATCCGGTCTAACATTGATGGGCATTTGGGTTGGTTCCAAGTCTTTGCTATTGTGAACAGTACTGCAATAAACATACGTGTGCATGTGTTTTTTATAGTAGAGTGATTCATAATCCTTTGGGTATATACCCAGTAATGGAATTGCTGGGTCAACGAGTTGATGGGTGCAGCAAACCAGCATGGCACATGTATACCTATGTAACAAACCTGCACATCGCACACAGGTACCCCAGAACTTAAGGTATAATAATGGAAAAACGAAAGAAAGAAAGAAAGAGAGAAAGAGGGAGAAAGAAAGAAAGAAAGAAAAAAAAAAGAAAGAAAGAAAGAAAGAAAGAAAGAAAGAAAGAAAGAAAGAAAGAAAGAAAGAAAGAAAAGAAGGAAGAAAGTCTTTTCCATTCCAACAATCAAATAAAGTTCATCTAAATTTTCTTCCAATGTTTTCACTTTTATTGTGTCTATATTAGGTCAATACATTCTAAACTCTTCAGACACTATAGCAATATTTCTCTATATAGCATTCCCCCTCCCCCGTGCTTCTACTGAGATACGTATCGGCAGCCTGAGAAGTCGGTGTTCCTTTGTCCACACTCATCGCTGTGCATCCGTTCCATTTCATTCGCTCCACAGTCAGCCGCACCTCAGAGTTGTCCTTCAAAGGGTGAGAGACTAAGACAGTTATCCAGTGACTCTTGGCCGCATCAGTGGGGGGCTGTGTCCAAGGGTACAAATTCCCCCGAGCTTCCAGGCCCACCCTGTGCAGGGCACAGGAAAAAAAGGAGATGTGTCGGGAGCTGCAGGAGGGGCGCTGGCACAGGGCACAGAGGTGCCCATCCCAGCAGCTGAGAGTCAGAAGGCACGTGCAGGGGGCCCAGAGGCTCAGCAGGATCTGAAATGTGAGAAGATGTCTACAAACACAGAGGTGCAGGAGGACGCCGGAGATGACAGTCACTGGAGGGGCTCTGAGACGTGCATAGAAAACAGGACAGAGCTTGGTAGCAGCACTCATTTGTCGCCCTGCCACACACAGCCTGTGTTTTCTCCTTGACGGCCCCATCTCAGTAGGACCCAATAATGCCAACGCCTGGAGATCCCCCTGGACAATGGTCTTTGTCCTCCACATCTGGTCCTCCCCTACACCTGGGGCTTGGACCTGCTAAGGAGCTCTTTCCAGCTTTCTAGACACCTGTGGAATCCCTTCACCCATCCTTCCCCGCCAGTGTGGCTGCTCTCCCGCCAAGTGCCTCGGCTCCAGGGGGACGAGGCTTTCCCTGGGCTGCTGCCTTCCCTGCTCCCTTCCCAGTCCCCAGAAGGGTGCCAGCTGCAGAGGCCTCCAGAGCAGAGCCTTGCTCACCGCATCAGCTCCAGCTGGAGGAGGTTCCCCCTACCTCCTGTACCCCAACCCCTTCTTAAAGCAGCAGAGGCGGAAGCCGGAGCCTGCTTTGGAAAATGGCATGCTTTTATGGCTGCGTCTGCATTGACTTTTTAGCGCTCTAAGAATGTCCCCGCAGTCCTGCCACCCTCTGCCAGCCCCAGCCCTCCAGCCTCTGTTCCCGTGTTGGGGAAGCCTTTCTCAGGGTCACTCAGCTGTCTCAGGACTGGATGTGGCACAGACATACGTAGGTAAAAGCTGCTACACGGAAGACTGGAGGTGCGGGAAGTGCATTCGCTTTAAGCCTAGAGGTGGGAGCCGTGTCCGGGGTCCTTTCCTGGGGGTGTGCATGTTACCAAAATACCAAGGGTTTGGTCTAGGTCCTGCTGCTGGCCGCACAGAAAGCCAAAGACTGAGACGAAGACAATTACCAGGGAAGACAGCTTTAATTGGGTGCTGCAGCCGGGGGATGGGAGTTAAGTCTCAAATCCATCTCCCTGACTAAAACTAAGGGTTTATATAGCAGGGAAGAAAGGCACCAATGTGTAGGAAAACAGGAACTCGGGAGGGCCCAGAAAGCAATCCTGATGAATGAGGGGGTCCAGCATCTCATTGCCTGGATGCGATCTGGTGAGTTTCGGTTCTTTGATACTTTGAGAGGCCCCAAGGTCATTTCCTGAGGAAGGAATTCAGATAAAACAACTGTAAGGTTCAAGCTTGAAGACCAGAAGGGTCAGTTTCTATGTTTATCAAAAAGAACAGCCTACGGGACGATTGGATCGGTTTCATGCCCAGCCCAGGGTGCAGGATGTGGGAGGCCTGAGTTGGCCTGGTGAGCAGCCCAGACACCCGGGATGGAGGAGTGCAGCCTCTCCTCCCACAGACTTGTGAACAGGGTGTGGAGACAGACACCCAGCTCCTAGGACCATGCCACCCCCACCCCTGCCTACCTCTCGCAGCACCTTTCCTGTGGATCTGACGCCCTTCCAGACACAGAAGTAGGCCAGCACCCGGCAGGCCAGCAGACCACAGGGTCACCTCGCAGCTGAGGGCCCTCCGCACCTCCGACGCCGCCAGGGGAGCAAGGGAAGGAGGGAGAGAGGGAGATCCCATGAGGTCTGTGCTGGGAGACAAAGGAACTATGGGGTCCCCTCGAGGAGTCCTGGCTCCCTTCCCTCCCCCAGCTCTGGTCCCGCTGGTGCCTCCCATCCACGTGGGCTGGACCTGGGGCCAGGGAGCCCCTGGGTGATTGGGGGCCCGACCTGGGGCCAGGGAGCCCCTGGGTGACGGGGGAGGCCACCCCCGAACCACCCGACCTGCAGCTCCAGCTCCCCCACCTGGCTGGGCGACCAGGACAGGGACCGAAGCTGCTGAACCCAGTTAGAGGCCTGGCCCCGGGGTCTGTCCTGGGCACTCCCCCAAGGACAGGCAGGGCAGGCAGAGTCTGGGACGATGGCCGCACAGCCCTGGCCCCATGTTCCCAGGCCCGCCTTGCTCCTCGGTGTGAGGGAGACCAGGGGGACGGGACAGGCTGGGCCCCGCCGTGCCTGACTCCCTGCAGGGCTCCCGGGACAAGGGCCCGGCGGACAGCCGGCTGCTCAGGGGTGAGGGGTCCAGGCTGGCATCGTGGCCACCTTCCGGCCCGGGCTCTCTTGGGGTGGGGCGGGCGGGGAGAACCAGTCACGTGCTCCAGGGCTCGCCCAGGGTCTCTCAGGGCCGGAAGTAGGACCCCTGTGCGCAGGCGCCCTGAGGATCCCAGGCTGCCAGTCGCACGCACGCCAGGGGGCGGAACTTCCTGCAGCCTCACTGCCTCCGCGTCCTCGTGGGCCCTGACTTTGTCTCTGAGCACACCACAGAGGCCCAGGAGCCATGCGGGCCGCAGGCCAGGGCACAGGGGGTGCGGCGGGGCGATGCTGATGGCCCAGGAGGCCCTGGCGTTCCTGGCGGCCCAGGAGAGGCGGGTGCTGCGGGCGACGGAGGTCCCCAGGGTGCAGGGGCAGCAAGGGCCTCGGGGCCGGGAGGAGGCGCCCCACGGGTGCCGCGTGGCAGTGCTGCTTCTGCACAGAATGGAAGCTGCCAGTGCGGGGCCAGAGGGGCGGAAAGACGCCTGGTTCAGTTGTATCCTGTTGGGGGCAACAGGGTCAAGAGGTGGGGGGCAGGGCCAGGAGGTGGGGGAGGGCAGGGCCAGGTGCAGGAGGTAGGGTTTGGGAGATGGGGGTAAGGGGCCGGGGGGGGGGGGGGGGGAGTGGGGGCTGGGAGTTGGAGGTGGGGGGGTGTGGCTCGGAGGAAGGGAGCAGGTGGGGGATGGGAGGTGGAGCGTGTGCACGGTGGGTGCTGGGCGATGGGGTGACGGGCAAAGCGCCAGGAGGTAGGGGGTCTTGGGTATGAGAAAGGATCAGGAGTTGGGGGGAAGCGTGCAAGGTGGGAGCCGGTGGCTGGGGTGTGGGCTGGATGGGGCTGGGGGGGGTTCAAGTGATGGGGGGACGGCTGATGCGGCAGGGGTCATGGTGGGGAGGGCCTTGGAAGGGCACACAGGAGTCAGCTTGGGGTACAACAGAGGAAAGTGGGGAATCAAGACAGCTGGGTGGGGTTGCTTCAGGACCTGGGCCAGTGCGTGGGAAGACAGCCTGTGGGGATGAGATGGGCACCGGCCAAGTCCTAGGCATAGTCCAAGCTCCTTAACCGGGTCCCCACCGGGAACATCACGATGCCTTTCTCATCGCCCATGGAAGCGGAGCTGGTCCGCAGGGTCCTGTCCCCGGATGCCACACCGCTCCCCCGACCAGGGGCGGTTCTGAAGGACTTCACCGTGTCCGGCAACCTACTGTTTATGTCGGTTCGGGACCAGGACAGGGAAGGGACTGGGCGGACGATGGTGGTGGGTTGGGGGCTGGGATCCGCCTCCCCGGAGGGGTAGAAAGCTAGAGACCTGGGAACACCCAAGCACAGGGTCTCAGAACAGAGACCTGGTACACCAGGTCCGCCGCCACCCGAGGGAGCCCGGGGAGATGGGTGCAGAGGTGTCGCCTTTAACCTGATGTTCTTCGCCCCTCACGTTTAGCCGACTGACTGCTGCAGACCACCGCCAACTCCAGCTCTCCATCAGCTCCTGTCTCCAGCAGCTTTCCCTGTTGATGTGGATCGTGCAGTGCTTTCTGCCTATGTTTTTGGCTCTGCTTCACTCAGGACAGAGGCGCTAAGCCCAGCCTGGTGCCCCTTCCTAGGTCGTGCCTCCTCCCCTAGGGGATGGTCCTTGCACGAGCGGCCACTTCATTGTGGGGGCCTGATTGTTTGTCGCTGGAGGAGGCCGGCTTACATGTTTGTTTCTGTAGGAAATAAAAATGAGCTACAATTCCGTGTCTGAGTCTCTTCTCGGCGAGCGAAGGCACCTTCAGACTTGCGTGCCCTTGTCCTCGGGTTGCAGGGGAGGCTCTGGGATTCAGAGATTGAAGTAGCACAAGGTAATGGAAGACAATTTGGGAAATGGGGGGGGAAAATGAAAAGCCACTGGGTCCCGCCGTTCAGCTTTAAGTACTGTGGACATTTTAGAATACTTTCCTCAATATGCTTGCATTTATATGTTAAATATATGACAGTAGCATGTATGATGTTTTTCCAGCTCAGCATTAAGTTTGTTCCCAAATTGTCTTCATTGAACATATATGAGCTTTTGTGCTTTCTAAAAATGCTTCAAAAACATGTGCTTGAACAGATGCATAAAACCAGCATTATCATTTCACCATTAAACATGTGATATGGGCCGGGCATGGTGGCGCGCACCTGTATTCCCAGCGTTCGGGGAGGCTCAGGTGGGAGGATGGCTTGAGACCTGCAATTGGAGGCCACTCTGGGCAATGTAGCGAGATTCTGTCTCTATGAGAATCATTTAAAAATTAGGGGTGGAGGGCGTGGTGGCAGGCACCTGTAGTCCCAGTAACTCAGGAGGCTGGCGTGGGAGGGTGGCTTGAGTCCAGGATCTCGAGGCTGCAGTGAGCTATGAATGCACCCCTGAGCTCCAGCCTTGGCGACAGAGCGAGACCCTGTCTCTATAATAATAATAATAATAGTAATAATGTGAACAACGTAAAATGTTTGTAAACACGGAATGTTAACAAAACGCAGATTCTCTTACCGCTTGCAGAGTCCAATGAACAAGAGCGATGTCTGCTATTAAGAAACGGACTTTCTGCCATGCTTGGTTTAGGGGAAGACGTACAGGCTCCTGCCTTTAAGGGCACTGCTTCCCTTTGGGGGCAGAAAGCAGGGCCTTTTAATGGGGGACTTGGCATGAATAGCACACAGGGGAGGGAGCAGGCAGCTGCGGGGTCTCTGTGACTTGCTGAGTTGCCTTGTCTACCGGGTGGTCACGCTGGCACCATCTTGGGCAGAGCTAGTTTGGAAAGTGGCTGTTGTTTGTCAAAGCAAAAGAGACATTCTTGAGCTGTCTTCTGGGATGCTCTTAAGTTGCTTGGAAACAAGATCCCTTTGAGTCTTGCTTTCAGGATTTATTCAGTGGGACCAGAGCATATTTTAATGTAAGATTAAAGTATTAGTTGACAATCTCCAGTGCTTGGCAAGGCTGTAGTTGGAAACGAGGACTCATACGCTGTCAGTAGCAGTGGTAGTAGCATCTATTTGGACATTTATTTGGCATTTTCTATTAAGGGAAAAATGTGCATACCCTTTCACCCACCTTGAGGAATCCATCTGAGAAACTCCTGGATAGGCAAGTGAGGTCGAATCCACCAGCATCTTAATGACACCATCACGTAAATAGTTTTTAGAATGTAAATGTTCATCAGCTGCAGAAAAATTAAATAAATCACTGCACAACTGCCCCAGGGGAAAAGTGTGAGGAAGCTAGAGAGAGAGCATGGTAGATAGTCGGGTACTAGCATAGAAAGAGGTTAAAACAAGTCACCAGATCTCTGCATATAGGCTATGGCACACTCTTGTTTTGGCAGTGTGCTCCCGCCATGTGAGCATGTAGGGATGTGCACAGTAACTCCCTGGACAGCCACCTCCACGCTCAAGAGTGCTCATCGCTGGACAATAGCGTTAGGGAAATAAAACCTTCACCTTTTAAACCTCAGACTTCCATGCTGAAATATTTTCATCAAGCATGTATTACTTTGGAAATACACGTCTTTACTTTGTAAAAGAAGAGTCTGCTCGAATAAGAAACCATCTCTCCTAGTCCTGTTCTTTCAAAACATTGGAAGTGGATTTTGAGTGTGTTGACATGTCTGTGCCACAGCAGAGGGCATCTTTTGGTTTTGTCAGCCAACCTCTGTTCCCCTGTACCAGTGTCCATATTTCCCCTAGAACCACTCCCTCCCTTTCCCTTCAGCAGTTTTGATTCTGCTGGAGTTGACTTCACCCCAGATTCCAGGTGGAATGGCTCATCCTTCCTCTCTCACCATGCGATGCCAGCTTTCCGCCACCTCCCGCCAGGAGTAGATGCGGTCTGAGGCCCTCACCAGAAGCAGATGCTGGCACCACCCGTCCTATAGCTGCAGAACTATGAGCCAAATAAAACTCTTTATGAATTTCTCAGCATCAGGTACCCCTCTATAGCAACACAAATAGACTAAGACAGGGATTGAGTCCTTGCTGATAAGCCCTCAAAAGCTGTGATGGTAGAAAAAGCAGTGAAGGAGTCTTCTGTGGATACGAATCCAAATAGGGAGGGGTGAGCCTGCAAAGGGAGTCCCAGGAGGAAAGGGAGGAGGAGAACGGGCACAGGGACCAGCTCTTTCCAGATAGGGCTCCCCAACCTGGTCCACAAGTGTGGGTTTCATTCACCCAGAGCATGAGTCTTTAGTTTCGTTGTCCCATGACCCCGTCCCGCCACCTCTGCCCAAACATGGCCCAGGTGCAGCCGGCCACCCTAATCCCACGGCCGGATGGCTGGAGCTGGTAGCTTTTAAACCCAAGTCAGGTGGCCTCAGTCCTCTGCTCTAAGCTGTCCAGTGGGCTTCCCTCACTCACAGTGAAAGCCAGAGCCCTGATGGCAGCCTGCAGACCCGACATGATCGAGCGTTTCCTCTCTGGCCTTCTCACCTCCCACACTTCCCCTTGCTCACGCTGACGCAGCCACACAGGGCCCCTGGCCCTTTCTGGAACACACCAGGCACACTCCTGCCTCACGGCCTTTGCACTAGCTTTCTCCTGTCGAGAAATCTCTTCTTCCAGCGTTGCACACAATTGTCACCCTCTCAGAGAGGCTTTTCTGGCCAGCCTCTTTAATACCGCATCCGGCCTCCCCTGCCTTCTGCCTGGTCCTGTCTGTCACTCCCTCTCCTTTCAGGGCCCAGGCGTGCCGGAGACATCCTGGCCAGGGTGACCTGCCCCGCAACACCCAATTCAGGGCTCAGCCCGGGGACCCAGGCTTGAGCCAGCCGCTCCCCAGGACAGGAGGACGGCTCAAGACTGAGAAGCCCCCTCCTCACCCATTCCACCACCCATAGCTTTCACTGGGCACGAGGCTGACGATCTTCCAGCTTCTGTCGCCTTGAGGCATCTCGGTCCAGAGCCGTGAGAATCTGGGGGAGAAGGGATCCCCTGGAGCTGGGCTCTGTATGGGGGAGCAGCTCCTCCCGTGCAAAGCCCCCATTTCCCAGCTGGGCTCTTCCCTCCCACACACCTCACCCCTCCGTTCTCCCCCACAGCACCTGTACAAACCCACCAGCTTCTCCTCAGCCCCAAATGCCCCTCCAACGACAGCACTTTCTCCTCCTCCTCTCCACGGCTAGGGTGCGGCCCTTCCCCACTGTGGTCTGGACTGTGGACTCGCCATGCCCCACTCTTCTTCCCCATTCCTTCCTGGCCCAATCATCTCAGCTTTTCCTCTTAAGACCCTAGAGGAAAAGAGAAAGCTAGCCCCAGACAAGCAGGAGGAGGACCTAATAAATCACAAAGCAGACATCAGTGAAACAAGTCAAAGGCTAGTAAAAAATGCTATTGGCCGGGCGTGGTGCCTCACGCCTGTAATCCCAGCACTTTGGGAGGCTGAGGCGGGCGGATCACAAGGTCAGGAGATCGAGACCATCCTGGCTAACACAGTGAAACCCCGTCTCTACTAAAAATACAAAAAAAAAAAAAAAAAAAAAAAACCAGCCGGGTGTGGCGGTGGGCGCCTGCAGTCCCAGCTACTCGGGAGACTGAGGCAGGAGAATGGCGTGAACCTGGGAGGTGGAGCTTGCAGTGAGCCAAGATCGCGCCACTGCACTCCAGCCTGGGCGACACAGCGTGACTCTGTCAAAAAAAAAATAAAAATAAAAAAAATAAAAGGAATGCTATTTAACAACTCTGTGACAATAAATTCAATGACTTCGATGAAATGTATAATTTCATTGAAAGATACATATTACTAAAACTGACACAAGAAAAAAAAAGGAGTTTTATATCAACTACCCATATCAGTTCATAATTAAAAACCTTCCCACATAGAAAACTCCAGGCTGGATGCTCTATTGGTTAATGAATCAAACATTTAAGAAAGAAACTCTGGCCCCCTGAGGTGGCTCATACCTGTAATCCCGGCATTTTGGGAGGCCAAGGTGGGAGAATTGCTTGAACCCAGAAGTTTGAGACCAGCCTGGGCAGCATGGTGATACCTCGTCTCTACTAAAACCAGAAAACATTAGCCAGGCAATGTACGCCGTGCTTGTAGTCCCAGCTGCTCGGGAGGCTGACGTGGGAAAATCACCTGAGCCTGGGGAGGTGGAGGCTGCAGTGAGCCTTGACTGTGCCACCGTACTCCAGCCTGAGCAACAGAGGAGGTGCTGTCTCAAAAATAATTTTTTTTAAATAAGGGGATGAAGATGTCCCTCTTATGGGGCAGACCATGTCTCAGGTACTACAGTCAGCCAAAGAACAGATCAAGTGGTCACTCCTTCAGTGAATAACTCACCATTTCTGGCTCCTCACCTCCTTCCAAACAATGCACGTCTGCCGTGAATTTTCATCCGGTTCCCCAGCTGATGCTCTCAGGGTCATCTCGGGAATCACAGGGATCCTTAAATCTCCATCCTGTCTGTGGTTGCCCCATCCCTCCTCGCCCCCGCTCCCAACCCTCCCTATGCCCTTCCTGTTCCTTTGCTTCTTTGGCCTCTTTTTAACTTGAATTATTAGATTTTTTTTTCTTTCCCCCCTACAACATTGTTTGAGTTCCTTATGTATTCTGGTCATTAATCCCTTATCAGATGGGTAGTTTGCAAATATTTTGTCCCATTCTGTGGGTTGTCTCTTCACTTTGTGAATTGTTTCCTTTGCTGTGCAGAAGTTTTTAACTTGATGTGATCTCTGGTTAAATAATTTTTGACAAGAGTGCCAATCCTGCAATCTCTTCAACAAACAGCGCTGGAACAAGTGGAATTACTCCTGCAAAAGCATGATGTTGAACCCCCATGTAACACGGTAAGTAAAAATTAATGCAAAATCGGTCAGCAACCTAAATGTAAGAGCTAAAACCATAAAACTCTTCAAAGAAACCACAGGGTGAATCTGCATGACCTTGGATTTGGCAATAGATTCTCAGATATGAAACCAAAAGTACATGCAGCCAGAGAAAAGATTGTTAAACTGGACTTCATCAAAATGAAAAACTTTTGGGCATTAAAGAACATTATCAAGAAAGTTGTTTTAATTTTTTACTTATTTGTATTTATTTAGTTTTTTATTATATTTTATGTTCTAGGGTACATGTGCACAACATGCAGATTTGTTACATATGTATACATGTGCCATGTTGGTGTGCTGCACCCATTAACTCGTCATTTACATTAGGTATATCTCCTAATGCTATCCCTCTCCCCTCCACCCTCCCCATGATAGGCCCCGGTGTGTGATGTTCCCCTTCCTGTGTCCAAGTGTTCTCATTGTTCAGTTCCCACCTATGAGTGAGAACAAGCGGTGTTTGGTTTTCTGTTCTTGCGATAGTTTGCTGAGAATGATGGTTTCCGGCTGCATCCATGCCCCTACAAAGGACATGAACTCATCCTTTTTTATGGCTGCATAGTATTCCATGGTGTGTATGTGCCACATTTTCTTAATCCAGTCTGTCATTGATGGACATTTGGGTTGGTTCCAAGTCTTCGCTATTGTGAATAGTGCCGCAAGAAACATACGTGTGCATGTGTCTTTATAGCAGCATGATTTATAATCCTCTGCGTATATACCCAGTAATGGGATGGCGGGGTCAAATGGTATTTCTAGTTCTAGATCCTTGAGGAATCGCCACACTGTCTTCCACAATGGTTGAACTAGTTTACTTTAGTTCCTTTAAAATGGAGAGTACTCCTTCAGCGATTAGAAGAGCCAGAAGACGGAAACAAAGAACTTCTGTTATTCATAGGTTACGGTGGCTACACGGAGGTCAGTCAACATGTGCAGAGGGTGTGCGTGGACCTGGGGCACTTGCCTTTATTTGGGTCCAGGGAGGTGGTCAGAGCATCACAGTAGGGGGTGAGAAGATTGGAGCATTCGAAGCAAATGCCCAGAAAAAGGGGCCTAACCTAACTACATGGACCTAACCTAACTTTACATTTGGTCAAGCAGCTGGGTGTGTGTGTGTGTACTGGTGAGATGGCTTTTAGGGGAAGGAAAGTGGAATCGAAAGGCAGCGGTTGGGAACTGGGCTTAGGCTATTAACCAAGGGCAGCGTGTGGCATCTGGGGACTCATGTCAAGACAACAAAATGGATGCCGGGGCAGCATGGTAATATTAAGCCTCAACCCAAAAGTGAAAAGACAAGCTGAAGAAAGTGAGAAAATATTTGCCAATCATATATCTGATAAGGGTTTAGTATCTGTAATACACAACACACTCCTAAAACTCAACTCATAATATACAACAAACTCCTAAAACTCAAGCAAAGCGATAAACAATTGAGTTAAAGAATTGACAAAAAAAACTTAGAAATTTCTCCAAAAAACATAACAGAAATGACCAGTAAGCACATGAAATGATGCTTAACATCCTTAGTCATTAGGGAAATGCAAGTCAAAAGCACAATGAGATACCACTTCACAGTTACTGGGATGGTTACTTAAAAAATAGAAAATAGGCCGGGCGCGGTGGCTCACGCCTGTAATCCCAGCACTTTGGGAGGCCGAGGCGGGCGGATCACAAGGTCAGGAGATCGAGACCACGGTGAAACCCCGTCTCTACTAAAAATACAAAAAATTAACCGGGCGTGGTTGTGGGCGCCTGTAGTCCCAGCTACTCGGGAGGCTGAGGCAGGAGAATGGCGTGAACCCGGGAGGCGGAGCTTGCAGTGAGCCGAGATCGCGCCACTGCACTCCAGCCTGGGCGACAAGAGCGAGACTCCGTCTCAAAAAAAAAAAAAAAAAAAAAAAAAAGAAAATAGTAAGAGTTGACGAGGATGGGGAGAAGTTGGAACCCTCATCTATTCCCGATTGGAATGTAGTCGTGCAGGCACTATGGAAAACTGTTTGGCGGCTGCTCAGAAAACACAGGTGCTCAAACAGATACTTGTGTGCCAATGTTTGTTGCATCATTATTGACAATAGCCAAAAGGTGGAAACCATCCAAGTGTCATCCATGAACGGATGAATGAACAAAATGTGGCTGTAGTGAGCTAGGATTTCACCACTGCACTCCAATGTGGGTGACAGAGAGAGACCCTGTCACATACACACACACACACACACACACACACACACACACACACAAGTGATCAGGCTGACACCACCTGAACCTAAATAACATCACAATGAAGACAAACACAGATGTGGTGCACTTCCTGGTGCAATGTAATGGGAAAGCACAGTCCCACCTGGAGAGCAGTCTTGGCCGAAAAGAAAAATGTTATATGTTTCTCGAGTTTCATTATATTTTCCTAGTACAATGTCCAGTTAATCATTTTTTAAATTTACTGCAATGAATTTATCTTATTGTTTTTAAAATCTCTGCTATACCTATAGCTATATATATATTTTCCATTTCTAACAT